>NC_089283.1:14976765-15264265 GCF_963678975.1 Dysidea avara | reverse complement strand
CAACAGAAATTTACTCACACGATGAAACAGACCACTGCTCTTCACACTAGACATGTGAGCTGCCACAGACACACCTCCAGTACTCTGACCAAATATGGTAACTAAATCAGGATTACCACCAAAGTATGTAATATTCTCTTGCACCCATTTTAAGGCAAACCGCTGATCCTATTGTATGAACAATTATTCTCCACATTACATGCTATTGTGAAGTGATCTAACACTACCTTTAGTCCATAGTTGCCACCAATTTCTTGGTTACTACCATACACAAGAAAACCAAGAGCACCAAGTCTATAATTTATGGTGACCAGTATGACATTAGTGTGATTGGCTATGTATTGTCCATCATAGAGCAAGCCACCACCTATATGCCTATAAGAGGCCCCATCATATTTTTTTATAAAACACTACGATAAAATTATTACCTTATCAAATCCTCCACCATGTATAAACACCATTACCGGTAGCTTTGATGATGTCTGAGAAATTACAATTGTGCTAACAACATCAAATATAAACGGTATATACCGTTGCTGTCAGTGGAGTGAAAACATTTAGGTACAAGCAGTCTTCCTATATTTTTGCTGGACATCCCCATTTAGGTAGAGTACAAATTGCACTCTGCATGTAAGAGAACATATTACAGACTGGATCATAGAGTAAAGAAGAAACAAAAATACACATATGGCCAACTAAGATTCTGTCTCAGTTGCATATTATACCAGTATTGACCAATGCCTTTATTGACTAACTCAACAACTCAAAATGTAATTATAGAATCCAGATTCAACCATGGAACTACATTTCCTAATGCTTCTTTGTGGTTTGTTGTTCTTCCAGTTTAAATTACAATCACATTGTACTGTTAGTGAATGACAAGAGGTTTGCTTATACGTAACTTAGTTTGTACACCCTAGTCTGTTATTATTGGTATGAAAAATGGTATTGCAGTGTAATGAAGTTTATCCATGTTGTTTCTTATGTTGCAGTACACACTAAACCTTACATGACATTCAATATAAGAAGAGACAGGCTGCAATATTTAAAAGGTTCCAGTAGCCAGAACATTTACTGTTCCTGGTGGAATAATGATTGTTCACATGTGTTTGTATCTGTTTACAAAAAGTCACTACTGATGGTGCTTGGAATTAGTGTCCTTGACCAAGATGAAGCTGGACAATACTAGCTGTTTTGAATTGTTTTTTGTTGACAAAGATAATGGAAAATCTGCTCTGGTAGTTGAAGTGATAAACAATGGAACTACCTAGGAAAAGGTAAGGTGAATAGAAGCAAAATCTTGTGAGACTATCTAAATAACAGCTACATGTAAGCTGGAAAAATCTTTCAGGCACCATCAACCAACTTGCAGTTGCTGTTAAAAGTTCGGAGGTTTACCGCAGGCTGTTAAGTAATACAGTCTTCAGGCTCAGGAGCAAAGAAAGACAGTGTGTAGAAACTGTTGATTATTATATATAATTATTTTTAAAGGACCATACCACTGTTTATGGAAGGAAGCCAATACATTTTTGACTACATTGCTGGATGGCTGGGAACAAACTAAAGTATCTTTAGCTGTCCCCAGTGGCACCAGAATTACAGCTAAATTTCATACTATTCTTGATGATGCTACTGTATAGTATTGCATTATTTACTTTTTAAAGCATTAAAATGTCCAAGTATTTGTTTTGCTAGAAATTATCTTGAGAGTATTTCACAAATTTCCCATAAAACACTTCCTTGAAATTTCAGTAGAATTACAGCACTGTTAGCCTGTTTTGCACTATTGGCAATATCATAGTTTTGAACTGTGTGGGAATGAGAACAAAATACATTAAACTGAATGATAAAACATGCAAGTTATTGATGGGATGACAAATGGTGATAACTGATGCTTTTTACCACTGCCTTTTACCCAATGCTGCTGAGAAATGTCACTGCTTTGAAAGTTGGTATATACGCTGTGTTCTCCCAGAGTATTAAATTGCCTATTGCTAGATTATGCTTATCTTATTCTGAATAAAAATTCCACAAATTGGGACATAAAAAGGACAATACTTTATTGCTTATAATACTATTTTGCAACTGTTAGCGTCATTGATACCTGAGGAAATCCTGGTGGATCTTCAGTGACTTGTAAAATGCCTGGCCATGGGAATGGTGGTCTATATTAAGCATAAGTAGGAGGCCATTGTGAATTACAGCATTCATACACAAGTGTACATACAGTGGATCCTGCCATCTGAGCTCTTTGACTGGTGGCCTAGCATATGGGATACTCCTGAATACCTGCAACAGTCAGTAAACAAAGAAGAGTTGAATTTCATAAGCTACATAAACTATTTGCAACTGATTACACAGACTCTAAATTCTCATTCTTTGGAATGATCTATGCCCTCACCTTGCAGCTGGTTCCCATGTTATAGCTGGGCAACAATTCGAAGCTACCTTGCAGTGGGTAGCTAGATAACAGTATTATTATGAATAACATGCATGTTAATTAGATGCAGTTGGTAGGATTCAGCAACAGTGCAACAATAAAAATGACTGCTCTATTAGTGGATATTCTCATAGTTTACGATGGATTGCTCTGCTAAAGTATATTGATTTACATTATGTGCCTTGTCAATTTCTGACAAGTTTTCACTGATATCAAGACACACGGTAGTGTGTCGTGCGGCCCAAGAAGCCGGCGCGTAACACCCGTGAGTATATTGACAGGAAGAAAGAAAACGCAATTTTCGCACCTCCGTAGCTCTGTGCTTCCTTGATGAAACAAGACGATTTTTGCTGTGGACATGCCCCCCAACTACAGCACTCCACATTCCAAATTTGAGCGAAATCGCTTCGCGCGTTCCCGAGATATGCGACTTCAAAAATTGGCTCAGTTTCTTCGTTTTTTTTCTTCTTATTTTTCTTTTTCTTGTCGCACACTTACAAAAACTGCTATAAAACTCGCACGCCATATCCGATTGTCTTGAAATTTGGCACACAGAAGGGGGATATAAAGGCGCATCTCGGTACCAACTTTGGCTGGAATACGATAAACAGGCAAAGAGTTATGAGCGATTATTCACGAAAAATAACACCAATATGTTGTCACGCCTACAGGGTAAACCGCGTATGGGAAGAAGCTGAAAATCGGTGGGTGAATAGGTTAACTATTGAACCTCAAACCTTTTGTGGTTTGAAAGAAATCGAGCTAAAAACCAGGAAGATACAATGAAAAAACCAACAGTGTGTAACAATTACGCAATCGAGATTAGCTAATAAAAAAACGACTGCTTGCCACGCCTACCAGATAAACCGCTTGGGGTAATGCTTTGAAAATCGTTGTACAGATGGAGTAATCATCTTAGAAAGGCCCATCAATGGTGTAGAAGAATCAGACTTAAAGCCACGGAGTTATAACATGAAATCCAACTTGATGCAGCAAGTGCGAGATCGAGATACTCTAATAGAGCAGTCATTCTAATAGAGCAGTCACCCTGAAGAGAATTCAAGAGATCAGCTAGAAATAAGAAACCTGTATAGAGATCAGCTACACACAAGTCACCCTGTAGAGAGATCAGCTAGAAGAAGTTACCTTGTATGGAGTTCATGCAACTATGGAAAGAGATAGTTCAGCTAGAAAAAATCACCTTGTAGAGTTCAGCTACAAAGAAACCACCATGTAGAGAGTTCAGCTACAAACAAATCGCCATGTGGAGAGATCAATAGAAGAAGTTACCTTGCAGAGAGTTCAGCTACAAAGAAACCATCATGTAGAGAGTTCAGCTACAAACAAATCTCCCTGTAGAGAGATCAGCTAGAAGAAGTTACCTTGTAGAGAGTTCAGCTTCAAACAAATCACCCTGTAGAAAGATCAGCTAGAAGAGGTCACCTTGTAGAGAGTTCAGTTACAAAAAAACCATCATGTAGAGAGCTCAGCTACAAACTAGTGACCTTGTAGAGACATCAGCTAGAAGAAGTTACCTTGTAGAGAGTTCAGCTACAAAGAAACCATTCTTTAAAGAGCTCAGCTGCAAACAAACCACCTGTACAGAATTCAGCTACAAATAAATCACCCTGTAGAAAGATGAGCAAGAAAAAGTTACCTTGTAGAGAGTACAGTTACAAAGAAACCACCATGTAGAGAATTCAGATACAAACTAGTGACCCTGTAAAGACATCAGCTAGAAGAAGTTACCTTGAGAGAGTTCAGCTACAAAGAAACCATCATGTAGAGAGTTCAGCTACAAACAAATCTCCCTGTAGAGAGATCAGCTAGAAGAAGTTACCTTGTAGAGAGTTCAGCTTCAAACAAATCACCCTGTAGAAAGATCAGCTAGAAGAGGTCACCTTGTAGAGAGTTCAGTTACAAAAAAAACCATCATGTAGAGAGCTCAGCTACATAGTGACCTTGTAGAGACATCAGCTAGAAGAAGTTACCTTGAGAGAGTTCAGCTACAAAGAAACCATCATGTAGAGAGTTCAGCTACAAACAAATCTCCCTGTAGAGAGATCAGCTAGAAGAAGTTACCTTGTAGAGAGTTCAGCTTCAAACAAATCACCCTGTAGAAAGATGAGCTAGAAAAAGTTACCTTGTAGAGAGTTCAGTTACAAAGATACCACCATGTAGAGAATTCAGCTACAAACTAGTGACCCTGTAAAGACATCAGCTAGAAGAAGTTACCTTGAGAGAGTTCAGCTACAAAGAAACCATCATGTAGAGAGTTCAGCTACAAACAAATCTCCCTGTAGAGAGATCAGCTAGAAGAAGTTACCTTGTAGAGAGCTTAGCTTCAAACAAATCACCCTGTAGAAAGATCAGCTAGAAGAGGTCACCTTGTAGAGAGTTCAGTTACAAAAAAACCACCATGTAGAGAGCTCAGCTACAAACTAGTGACATTGTAGAGACATCAGCTAGAAGAAGTTACCTTGTAGAGAGCTCAGCTGCAAACAAACCACCTGTACAGAATTCAGCTACAAATAAATCACCCTGTAGAAAGATGAGCTAGAAAAAATTACCTTGTAGAGAGTTCAGTTACAAAGAAACCACCATGTAGAGAATTCAGCTACAAACTAGTGACCCTGTAAAGACATCAGCTAGAAGAAGTTACCTTGAGAGAGTTCAGCTACCAAGAAACCATTATTTAAAGAGCTCAGCTGCAAACAAATCACCTATACAGAATTCAGCTACAAACAAATCACCATGTAGAGAGATCAGCTAGAAGAAGTTAACTTGTAGAGAGTTCAGCTACAAAGAAACCATCATTTAGAGAGTTCAGCTTCAAACAAATCACCTGTAGAGAGTTCAGCTACAAACAAATCTCCCTGTAGAGAGATCAGCTAGAAGAAGTTACCTTGTAGATAGTTCAGCTACAAACAAATCTCCCTGTAGAGAGATCAGCTAGAAGAAATTACCTTGTAGAGAGTTCAGCTACAAAGAAAACACCATGTAGAGAGTTCAGCTGCACAGAAATCACCCTGTAGAAAATTCTGCCAGAAACAAATTGCCCCGTAGAAAGATCAGTTAGAAGAAGTTACCTTGTAGAGAGTTCAGCTACAAAGAAACCATTCTGTAAAGAGCTCTGCTGCAAACAAATCACCTGTACAGAATTCAGCTACAAACAAATCACCCTGCAGAGAGATCAGCTAGAAGAAGTTAACTTGTAGAGAGTTCAGCTACAAAGAAACCATCATTTAGAAAGTTCAGTTACAAACAAATCTCCCTGTAGAGAGATCAGCTAGAAGAAGTTACCTTGTAGAGAGTGAAGCTACAAACAAATCACCATATTGAAAGATCAGCTAGAAGAAGTCATCTTGTAGAAAGTTAGTTACAAAGAAACCACCATGTAGAGAGTTCAGCTACAAACTAGCTACCTTGTAGAGACATCAGCTAGAAAAATTACCTTGTAGAGAGTTCAGCTACAAAGAAACTATTCTGTAAAGAGCTCAGCTGCAAACAAATCACCTGTACAGAATTCAGGTACGAACAAATCATCCTGTAGAGAGATCAGCTAGAAGAAGTTACCTTGTAGATAGTTCAGCTACAAACAAATCACCCTGTAGAGAGATCAGCTAGAAGAAATTACCTTGTAGAGAGTTCAGCTACAAAGAAACCATCATGTAGAGAGTTTAGCTGCAAAGAAATCACCCTGTAGAAAATTCTGCTAGAAACAAATTGCCCTGTAGAAAGATCAGTTAGAAGAAGTTACCTTTTAGAGAGTTCAGCTACAAAGAAACCACCTGTACAGAATTAAGCTACAAACAAATCACCTGTACAGAATTCAGCTACAAACAAATCACCTGTAGAGAGTTCAGCTACAAACAAACCTCCCTGTAGAGAGATCAGCTAGAAGAAGTTACCTTGTAGATAGTTCAGCTACAAACAAATCACCCTGTAGAAAGATCAGTTAGAAGAAGTTACTTTGTAGAGAGTTCAACTACAAAGAAACCATTCTGTAAAGAGCTCAGCTGCAAACAAATCACCTGTAAAGAATTCAGCTACAAACAAATCACCCTGTAGAGAGATCAGCTAGAAGAAATTACCTTGTAGATAGTTCAGCTACAAACAAATCACCCTGTAGAAAGATCAGTTAGAAGAAGTTACTTTGTAGAGAGTTTAGCTACAAAGAAACCATTCTGTAAAGAGCTCAGCTGCAAACAAATCACCTATACAGAATTCAGCTACAAACAAATCACCCTGTAGAGAGGTCAGCTAGAAGAAGTTACCTTGTATAGATAGTTCAGCTACAAAAAATCTCCCTGTAGAGAGATCAGCTAGAAGAAATTACCTTGTAGAGAGTTCAGCTACAAAGAAACCATCATGTAGAGAGTTCAGCTGCAAAGAAATCACCACTGCCCAAATTTCAAGGCTATAGCTCTTTCCAATCTGAAGTTATCAATTGTCAAAGTTGGCAAATTGGATGTGTGTGGAAGACCCCTTTTCGCAAATCCGATCACATATGTATTATATATATAATTTGTACATTTACTGATAAAATACTTAAAGTATATACATCTACTTCATCTTTTCGTCTTCCTGTAGTGAAGAAAAAAAGCATAGGTTAAAAAAGTCCCAAAGCTGGCCATAGGCCGGCTTTGGGGTATACAAATACAAAAAGAAATGAAATCTAATCCAAAACAGCCAAGCTGTAAAAAAAGTGTGCGGCCCTCAGAAAGGCTATGGTGAAAAAAGATGTGAAATCCAAGGTCGCGGCCAAGAAATGGCTGTGATGGTAGGTTAATGGTAAAAATTTTAATAACGACAATTCAGGTGAATTTTTGTGCCGCTTCACAAAATTTACCTGAATTGTCATTATTAAAATTTTTACCATTAACCTACCATCACAGCCATTTCTTGGCCGCGACCTTGGATTTCACATCTTTTTTCACCATAGCCTTTCTGAGGGCTGCACACTTTTTTTACAGCTTAGCTGTTTTGGATTAGATATAATTTCCAGTAAAAATGTTGAATACAAGACTCTCTTTTTAGTATAGTTTTTTTTGTTGCAGTCCAATATAGATTTCTGAAATCTGCTTGAGTTTTGATCAATCAATCTTGTGAATTTCACGTTCTCAGAAAAGGATGTAGGTATTGAGCTAGAAATGTACTTCATAAAGCATATGTTACTGCCGACCTCCTCTGACTTTAAGTACACATCAAAAACAGTTACCATCGTGGCTAGGCTTCAAGCAGCATACTGTTTGTGTATGTTTTGTTCCGTATATAGTTATGCACCTATCAATATTAAGCGCCCCAATACCCCCTCCTATTAGTAGAGGATTTTGGCCCAATCTGATCTGAAATTGTGCCCCATTAGTAAGGCATTTGACCATTTGAAATTTTTGGCATTTGTTTAACTTGTAAGCTACATAAGTATTAACCAGTGTTGGGAGTAACGCGTTACTTATGTAACGCACGTTATATTATTATTTTGTGGTAACTAAGTAATATAACGAAATACACTAAAAACAGGTAATATAACTCAAGTTACTTTACTTACAAATGTAACATGTTACCTAAGTAATATAGTTACTGTAGCGAATCTAATATTACATAACATTATTACTACAAGTAACGAAGTTACTAATCTCGTTAGTAATCCACTGAGTAACGCCTAGCCACAACGAAGTAATGAAGCCTACTGAATGAAGTTTATTCACCAGCTGCTTACTTATAACCAAGATTTACACATTGTCCAACAACACAATGATGTCACATGATAAGGTGGTAGTTTCACACGTGACAGCTTAAGGCTGTGGACACAAAGTAATATAATATGTAATATTATTATAGTTACTTTATTTTACGGGTAATATGTAACTGTAACTAAATAGTTCAGTTGCAAGTAATATGTAATATGTAACTAGTTACTTTTAACAAGTAACTTGCCCAACACTGGTACTAACCTGTTTCCTAAAATGTAGTGCAGCCATACTGCATGGGGATTTTACTAGTCATGCCCCCATATAAGTGGAGAATTAGAGTTTAAAAAGTCAAATTCTACCTCACTGTGCCAGGGTGGGGGATAACATTGATAGGTGCATTATAGTTTTGCCAACAACACATGATCACTTCTAGCAATGTGCTTTAGGTTAAGAGTTATACAGAAGCCGAAGCACGATAATATTAATGCTAATAATTTCCGTTATTCTCCAAATACTACTCTGAAAGTTGTCAGAGTGTATAGGCTACATGTGTAGCTATAGTGGTTGTCATCACAGCATCAAAAGTACGATTTAAATAATTATTTTAGGTATATTACTCACTTTAGCTGTCTCGGTGATCAGTCCATTTACCTGCGAAATAATTTTTGGTGTTCGAATATTAAAACAGTGTGTGATACGTATTGTACCTTTCCATAGCTTGTGTCCACCACACTCGGAAGAAACTGCGACGATACTGCAGAGAGGAACAACGACAATATCAAAACGGTTAACATTTCTCAGTGCACAGGGTTAATAAAAACAGTCATGTGACTAACAAATTACAATAGGTGTGGCTAGCATAGACTGCCAGACAGCTAGGTAAAGTATAGCTAGTACCCTTTCCAATCATGCCAGCTGTACTCGAACCACGTCCTAATACATATTTTAGTGCTACTTACGGAATGTGTTTCCTTGACCATCTATAGCTATGAGCCAACTAGCAAAGTGGTTACCACAATATTTAAGTACTTATAGTCCGGTTATTGTGAAACTTACAATATTGAGCTGTTGCTTCTGCTACTACTTGCTGCTGCTGCTTGCTGCTTGCTTCTGCTGCTCCTGCTTACTGCTGCTGCTTCCTGCTACTGTTGCTGCTGCTTGCTGCTGCTGTTTGCTGCTTAAGTTAACAAAAAGTTTTTGGATAGGAGGGTTAAATTGTCTGAAAGTGCACAATTTTAATACAGTATATGTGACCGAATTTTGGAATATCATAACAAGTATATAGCGTTATACAATTCATAGTACAGTATTCCCATTTAGACAGTTAGGCGGTGCCTGTTGGATTATTTCACTAAAATTAGTATGTTATAATTCAAGATACTGCATAGCTAATGATGTAAAGTAAATTGATAGGTTGAAATGCATTTAGTCATAAATATTTGAGCTGTCAATTGTGGTGACATTAAGATCGGTTTTCCAAAATGTGGTCACATACCACATTCACATATGCATTAAGAAGTTCACTATTAGGCTATTATAGTAAACAACATATCATTACTAGCTGCTTTAGCAACTATGTATAGTCCACCATTAAAACAGTATAGAGTTACCAGGTGTTCAATGATTATAATGATATATGCCTTAAAAAATTAACTGCCACCAGCAGCTGGTAACAACCACAATAAATACAATTGATAAAAATACCAGCTTTATTGCAGTGTCATTAAGTCATCAATGATTTATAGTGCTAAAGTATTACGCATGACTAGCTTAATGGTTCGCAGAATTTAGATACCATTACAATTGCTGTGTAAGTAACAACTATATTTATTGCTATAACTGTTCTATGAATTTTACTAAGTATAATCAAGAGTCCATTATGGACTCTTGGTATAATGTATAGAGTCCAAACAAAATTCATAAAAACAGATAGCATTACTCTCTAATCATGACGAACTAAAGACCCTGAGAGACAACATTTCTGTTTGTCAATGTACCTACGTACATATCAAGAACCTTGCATCTACAAGTCCTACAGCATATACACATGCATGCATGTACAGATTGTAAAGATAAAGAAATATTGCCTGAAGCTTAAAATTTGAATCATCTTTTTTTGTCTCCAGTCTAATGAATTTGATAATTGTTCAATTAATATTGTCACATACTATAGAATAGTGATAAATTATACACTCCATTAAACAACAACAGTATAGTAATAGTTATTTTGTGGTCAGTAGCAATGAATTTAGTTTTCTTTGAAACCATGTCCTATGGGATTAAATGCCTTAAACATTTATAGTATTACAAAATACTTACTGCAAAACAAAATTATATGCAAAAGGTATACATGTTGTACACAATTACACATATTAATTAATATACACTTGAGTCTTCAGCATGTGTATGTACCTTAATTTGTTTACCTGCATTTGCACCACCAAACCCCATCAAGCATCCACATTTATGCATCAGTTCAATGAAAATGTGATTAGTATTGCCATTGGAGATATCAATCAATATTGTTATTCTAAGTGTTGACTGACATTTGCATAATTTAACTATACATTAGCTCAACATATTAATATCTTTTCTTGATGTATGCGATAATATATTATAATTGTGAGCTGGTGTTGTATGTAAAGTGGCTGTAGGACCAGGTGTCCTACAAACTGTCAGCATTTGTGCTGCAAAACTTTAATAAATAAATTGAATAGTGAATGTTTGTGTTGTGTGTGTGGGGTACGTGTGAGTGTCTGTATGTCAGTGTGTTTGTGAAATTGCAACATGATTTTGATATCTAAATAGCAATATTATGAGTCAGAAATGAATTCTCTGGAATATACATTATACTCCATGCATGAATTTCACCTCTTGATCAACTATAATTGCATATATAAAGATGAGACTCCGTCCTAATACATATTTTAGTGCTGCTTACGGAATGTGTTTCCTTGACCATCTATAGCTATGAGCCAACTAATAAAGTGGTTACCACAATATTTAAGTACTTATAGTCCGGTTATTGTGAAACTTCAATATTGAGCTGCTGCTGTTGCTTCTGCTACTACTTGCTGCTGCTACTACTTGCTGTTGGTTGCTGCTACTTGCTTTTGGTTGCTACTGTTTGCTGTTGGTTGCTGCTGCTTGCTGTTGGTTGCTGCTGTTTGCTGTTGGTTGCTGCTGCTTGCTGTTGGTTGCTGCTGTTTGCTGTTGGTTGCTGCTGCTGCTGTTGCTGCTCAACCATCTACATTTTGAAGTTAACAAAGAGTTTTGGAAAGCAGGGCTAAATTGTCTAAAAGTGCACAATTTTAATGAATAGTGGTAGCTCATAAGCTAATAAGTAAGTTTATGCGTAGGTACTAATTGCTTTCAAGATTTTTTTTTGTTATGAATTATATACAATAATGAACTTACATGGCAATATGAACCAGATGCAGCTGGTCCTGACTGGTATATAGGCTTAATGTGTGTATAAAAGAAACAGAGTTACTGAGTGCTCTCTCAGTAATTCTTTCACCTATGATATATTTCATGGATTTTCTGATATATACACCCTTAGCCATCAGGCTTGCGATCCTCCAGCTTTAGGTGTATATATCAGCAAAATCCTTCAAAGCCATGGTATTTCTATTACATAAATACTGCTTGATTATTCAGGCTTTACAAGTAAAATACGCGTAGGTACAGTATGTGCTGTATCTATATGCTCTCAACGTAGTACATAAAGAAATGATAGCAAAGAGGAGCAGCTACTTGTTCTGTCTATTTTACTGTATCCAATTGTTAGCAATTATGTTGATTTGTATTGCAACATACATGTGGATACATACAGTACATACGACTGAATTTGGAAAATCAGAACAATTAGAATTATGCAATTCATAGTGCTCCCATTTAGACATTTAGGTACCTGTTGGATTATTTATATGTTATAATTCAAGATACTGCATAGCTAATAATGTAAAGCAAATTGATAGAAATGCATTTAGTCATAAATATTTAAGCTGTTAAATGTGGTGACATTAAGATTGGTTTTCCAAAATGTGGTCACATACCACATTCACATATGCATTGATAATTTATTAAGGACCCTGAGAGACAACATTTCTTCACATTGGTGTTTGTCAATGTACGTATATATCACGAACCTTGCATCTACAGGTCCTACAGCATCACACATGCATGTATGTACAGATTGTAAAGATAAAGTGATATTGCCTTAAGCTTAAAATTTAAATCATCTTTCTTTGTCTCCAGTCTAATGAATTTGATAATTGTTCAGTTAATGGCACAATATAATCATCACACATACTAAAATAGCGATAAATTATAAACTCTATTAAACAATAATAGTAGTAGTCAATGTAGTAGTAGTAGCAATTACTTTAGTTTTCTTTGAAGCATGTCCTATGGGATTAAAACAATATTATGAGTCAGAAATGATATGAGTTAAATTCTCTGGAATATACATTATATTCCATGCATGAATTTCATCACTTGATCAACTATAATATACATATATAAAGATGAGACTGCTAGTCTACATAGCTATGTTCTCTTTTACAGATTCATGGATGTAGATGAACATACTACAAAGGAAGTTACATGTGAAACTACCGACTATTTCTATATACTTATTAATGAATGTATTTATGGTTGATGAAGTCAAAACAGATAAGTATGCAGTGTGCTCTTTGCCTTAGGCTCCATTGTATTTGACATCACTGTTAATTAGCTGTATAGTTTGTACTGTTACAGTAGAACACTATTTTTAGTGGTCTAGCCTTTGTTTTCTACATTAAGTGCACAAATGATGTCACAGGTGAGCAATAATTTATACTGCTACATCTTACTTCATGATACCAACTACCAACATGGACTATAGCAACTACAGTTACCAATACACTCCAGCAATATGCCTACAAAAATATGTTGGAGCTATTGGAAAACATATGTTACCAAATTTTGAAAAAACAGCCTTAATGTCACATTTTACAACTGGAATATTTATGATTATAAGGCATTACAACTAGACTTCTACTCAGCTTTAAGGAAGCAATAAACTTCTTGCATAGTAGGTTGCACTGAGAATAGACTATTATTTTATCAAACTACAGTTCGAGTAATAAAGTGACCACGTTTTTAGGTAGCTACAACCTTTTCAGTATAGCTAGCTAGTAATCATGATCACATAGGTAACATTACTGTGAAATGTTTCAGTTAAAATGTATACATATATATATATATAGATACATATAGAGAACGGAAACTTTCTTCGGCTCACCTACCATTTTGTGCACTAATATAACGTGTGTATACAATTATGCATACACCTGTATGACTTCTAGTATGAGATGATGAAATGGCCATGACCTTATACTACATGTATCAAAATAGATTGTAAATTTAATTTTTAATTCTGAAAGAAATACTGTACAACTGTTTTTATGTACAAAACTAGCTATCATTAAGACTGCAACTAGCTATATAAATACAACCACACAGAAATATAAAATGACAAATACCGATCACTACAACACTCAACATAATGACTAAAACACTTAACACAAGTATAAAAATTAAACAAAAAATCAAATTGGCAATTAATCATACATAGCTGTTGGGCATGTATACTCCAATAGTTAGTGTAGAGTGATCAGATGCAGAAGGATTTCTTGCTCTGAAAGATGTAGACTGCTGTTCATTGTTTATTGTGATGTCATTGCTGACATAATTTCTAGGAGCAATTACGTTTGAATCTTGGTACAGCAGAGAGCTGTCAAATTGAGCTGATTTGTTTACTGGAGTGCCGTATGGAAAGTATTGTCCAGTGATCGGTGCATTGTAATGATCATTTGTTGATGACAAATATGCTGTGACTTTATCTTCTTGAGGACTACCAACTGTGTTTTGTTGTGACAGAGTCAAGATGTCATCAGTAAGATACTGTGCATCCTCTATAGTAACACTGTAAACTATATTCATTCCAGTAACTGGACAGGTGTATCACATCTGTCTGCAATAGAGACAGTAGTAAGGGCATCATCATGCTCATGGTTATTGGTACTTGTTGTCTGTTTAGCATCTTCTTTGCGTGTTACAACATTGTGAGTGATGTAATTGCTCACTGTTGCTGAAACAGTTGTATCTGACTGTTGTAGATGATGAGTAGTATTAGTTTCATTTAAAATAGTAAGCTGGTTGCAACTGTATGCAGTACTACATGGGATATGCAGTACTACATGGGATATGCAGTACTACGTGGGATATGTAACCCAGTTGTTGTAGTGTCATGTTCATCATAAAACAACAGATTTACATTGGCAACTGTATTAGGTGAAAATGGTTCGCTGCTCTTAGAGCCTCCAGTTTCAAGATTGCATAATGTACTTTGACTTAAAGGCACTGTGTCTTGAAACTCTTCCACAGCAACATTGTATGGCATGTATTCTCCATTTGGTGGAGTAATGTGTTGAAGATTGGTAGATGAGTTGAATGGAAATGATGAACATGAAACACTGCTTGCAGCAACAGCAACAGTAATATTATCTGAACCTTGTTTACTTGATACAATATCATGACCAACATAATTTCCTTCCACTATTGGAGTTGTTCTGTCTAAATCTAAAGAGTCATTTCCAAAGCATTGAGACAAGTTGTCAGTTCTACTGCCCATTGTTTCATTGTGATTTACTGGAACATCAGATGAAGTATACTGCCCTGTGGATAGTGCATGGTACTGCGCAGACACTGACAGTGGTATCACTGTGTTTACATCAGATACACTCTCACTGTGTGGCAAATACACTCCATCAGTTAGTGTAGTGTGTTGGTCAACTGTAAAGGAAGTATTGATGTGGCTGTTATGTAAGTTGGATTGACAGAAAGCTTCTCGTTTTGCAGTAGTGCGATCATCAGCAGAGTGACTGTCATTTTCATCATTTGACATGATATTGTGGCTAAAATAATTTCCTACTTCTTCTGAAGTAGCACCATATCCACTTAGTGGTATAGTGAAAATCTCTTTGATTGGCATAACATGAAAAGGAGCTGAACATGAAGTTAAGCCAGTTACGGCTTCCTTTACAACCACAGTATTGGTGTCAGCTGGATATGGAAGGAAATTACGTGTCACCTCCGAATCAATAGATTCACCTTGTAAGCTCTTCTCCTCACTGTCGTGCTCAGCTGCAATGTTTTGTGACTGATATACACCAATAGTTGGTGTAACACATTGGTCATCTGAAGAGGAAGCATTGTGGGAAGTGCTATCATGAACAAAACAAGGTGGGGTAGATATATTTTCAAATCCAGCTAGGACTTGCCTTTCCCTCACCAGCATTCATGTCAGGTGACTGAATGGCAGAATCACTGGTAGATGCTATTCTGTGATTGACATAGTTTCCTTCTGACAAAGAGTGTGTGAAGACACTGTCACTAACTGATGGTAGTTTGTTGATCACCAAGGGGGCAAACTTTCGTGATTTTGGAAAAGAATTTCTCTGACAACTTCCCACAACTGGTGTGGTGGGTGTATCAACTGCAGTTGGGTTCAGCGTTGAAACCGAGTCGGGTCATCCGGGTCATCCGGGTCATCCGGGTCATCCGGGTCACATTTTCTCCGGGTCATCCGGGTCTGACCCGGTTTACAATTTATCCGGGTCTGACCCGGATTGGATCACGTGAGAAACGAAATTGTTCGTTTGACGACGTGGAACTTATAAACGCTATCGCGTAGCTCTTTCGTGAGCCACGCCCACTTATCGCATTACCAACATATGCTCAGCCACGCCTATTTGTTAGTGAGTGCAGTATGTAGCACGAAACTGAGGGTATCTATGGTGAGGGGTAGCTATTGTCAGTAGGTGAAGACCTTTTTTTTTTTTTTTGGTCTTCAACCTACAGCTAGGCTGAAGTTGCATATTTACTCAACAGGAATCGAACGCTCAAAATGTAGACTCGTTCGCTCACCCGAGACTAGCCGAAACACGTCTCGGCTTTAATTAATCCGGGTCACATCCGGGTCAGTGGGTCATCCGGGTCAGCAGTAGTGACCCGGTTTCAACGTTGGTTGGGTTGCCCATCTCTTGGTCATGTTTGTTAGTGTTGGTAAGAGAACCACTTAGACTGCTGGGTCTGGAGTTTCCCTGGCCATCACCTTCATTCCATGATGCTGTTTCAGTGTCTGGTGATACCTGTCCTTCTTCATTAGAAGTGTGCAATAACTCGTCAACCTGTTGTTCTGAAATGTATCTTTACTGTTTTCAGAGCCAACACCTGAGTCAGCAGACCCAACAAAAACCCAAGGCTTCACTTCTTTCTTACGGATTGTAGTACTGTGGAAATTAAGATGATGTAGCATTTCTTCATTTGATATCTCATCAGAAATAACAGAGCCACATTCTTCATCAATACTTGGCATGCATAGGTCTCTTATCCAATCAGTCACTATGTCATTCAAACCAAGGCTTCCTACTGTGCTTGATGCATCCTTGCCATAAGTCGAGTAAGCAATAAAATGGTGGCATCTACAGCAAACACATGTACAATATAAGTATATATAGTAGTTACATGTATTTACAAGCTTACATATTCATACACATAGCCCTATATGCTTAATAAGGTACTATAGTGAGGGTCCGCATAATGACTTAATGATCCGTATTTGGTCTGTTTAACAGAGACTTTGCAGTCAACATCTACTTATACTATTGCTGAATATTATTGTGAGTATTCTATTGTTAATGTAGTAGTGAATTTTACTCTGTAAACAATTCAACCTGGATTTTAGCAAAACAATTCTCACCATGCAATCTTACTTTCTAAAAGATATTGTTACAATCAAACTCACAGATATGTAGATTATATGAACAGCAATTGGCTTTGATTTTATACTTAGCTACAGTCAATGTAAAATGCATGTCACATACCATGTAGTTCAACTTGGTGTCTTTCTCCTTTTTCATGTGCATCTTTAGTGGCAGTTTCCTATGCAAGTAAATTTAAACAATGTATTTGCATTAACATTTGCATCTGGCCACTGGCCATTTGTAGCTCTAGAGTATATTCTTTCATTAACTAGTGAATGACACATAGGAATCAGTTTACACTGAGTTAACTCTATAAGTGACTATATGCGTCATTCACTAGTTAATGTTATTTGTTATGTCTGAAGGTTTTCTATTCCTATCAATAATTACTCTTGCTACTATATACAGTAGCTATGTATACTCAGATACTCACCTTCGTAATTTGTACAAAACTACTCCAAGACAAACGATGATGAAAATAAGCATCAACAAGGCAACAACAAGTGAGATAACAATTGCAGCTTGTGAAGATCCTGTAACAAGTGGACAATAATGGTGTAAAGCCTTAAAATTATATACATAGCTACTGTACCCGTGTTGGGTGGATGTGCAGTTGTATTAGAAGCTGTAGCTATTGAATAGAGTCTTTAGTCACAACATGTGATCTCGCTTCACAACAGATAAACTGATACCTTCAGGATCTGATGACGTCCTAACAGAATTCAAGGATGTTCTTGTAGAAATGGTCATCGCTGCAACAAGGAATTTAACATATAACAAATTACAGGCAAATTCTGTGTGCATGAGTTTTAATGCTAAATTATGCGAACATAAATACATACCTACAGACACTGGTGATGATGTAATAGCAGGATCCACATGTTCTTCTGATGCAGTATAAATAGTATGCATTGTAACTGCATTGAGTAATATTGTGCATAATAAGCGATATTGCTATTATTATAATAATAATAAATAATACAAACCTGCGTGAACCGAAGATATGTCTAAGTCACCATCATTTCCTGGAACTGATAGCATGCTTATTGTAGAAGGTGTACTGGTAACCATGAGATGTTCTATGAAAATGAAATAAATATAAAAATATACTCACATAATATAGCTGACTACTTAAATGAATGACCTATTATTGATTTCAGCTAACCAACCTGAGAATGAGCAGTTTGTAAGAGAAGTCATAGCATAACCATCATCAATGTGATCATAATGAACAATCGCTTGACAAAAGTCAAAATCCAAAGAGATGTTAAATCTCCATTCATACAAACAGCCATAATTTGTACTCATCGTCGTATAAGGTTCCTACCAGTAAAACAAGTGCAACTTAGTATAATACATCTATATATTATTAACATGCAAATAAACATGTCCTATTTATAAACTGTTCCAATTTTTGTTAAATGCACTGTGCTTCACTGAAATCCCCAGACCTCTAAGGTTTTCATTCCGTACAACTGTGAAAACAGGTACAGTAGTTATGTTCTGTAGCATATTTGTGAAATCACAAAGTTGGCTGTAATGTGGCCATACAGGTGTTGAAGGGACACATTATCTGACATAAGCAGGCACATCAATACTGATCTAATTTGAGAAAGTGTTAAACTTCCAACATCAATGACATACGTAAACAGAAATATTGTGTTACAGTATGAATCCTTGACATACGTAACAAGATACAGTTTTAAATTTTATTTTAATTCATGGCAAGCCATACAACACATGAACGGTGTCTACACATTACAGTGAAGTTATAATTGTGTGTGTGTGTGTGTGTGTGTGTGTGTGTGTGTGTGTGTGTGTGTGTGTGTGTGCGTGTGTGCGTGTGTGTATGTGTTGGTCATAGTAATAATGGAGATACGTAGCAAATTATTCACAGCAACAAAGCAACCACATTCTTTTACATACTTCCATGTTGGTGTGATGATTAGCATAACAACCTGCTAAAGTATCACTCCATTATTACTATGACCAACACATACACACACGCACACACGCACGCACACACACACACACACACACACACACACACGCACGCACACATGCACACTCACGCACACATCACGGCTATTTGTCAACACAAACTTACTGTGGTATTGTCAGAGCTGGTACAATCAATTACTGCATAACATGTCATTATATTGTCATCAATAACATCCCGTGAGACAGATGGTTCAAAACCCCATGCTACATTTAAAACTTTAGCCTGTGACTCTTCATTGCTGGAACAGTTTTCTTCTATCATCTGCTTGCCTAAATCTGATAAAACGTATAAGATTTTACTTTATTGTTTTTCAATCACAAATCTAATATTAGAATACTGTATAATAAATCTAGCTACACATCAGACTACAGTAGCTACATGAACTACATAATTATACTACAAACCATAATCATATTGATTATATGCCTCATTACAGACTTCACTGAGCATGACACTCATGACTTCCAAAACTGAATATGATACACAAATGACTACTCAAGCTTTGTAATATAATGTGGTATGAATAATCATATTTGTAATGCTAAACCACTGTAGGGGGGGAATGCCATAGATGCATGGAACTGCATGCTCAGTCATTAACGATAATGACTTGTTCGAACAGCTTTTTTTGTGACAGCAACTTCACAACCTACATAGCTGCTTCCTAATGTGCATGCATTCACATTTGAACCTATGGCAACCTTTTAAATAAGTCATTAATTACTCATGGAGTCAGTACTGCAGCTTCACTTACCCTGACTGAGTGCACCAACTAGAAGTAGCAACAGTATTGATGTCATAGTAACAACACCGGTTGTCTTCAAATGGAACACTATAAAGAGATAGCACAATACATAATACTCCAAGTATACTACAATTGAATATAGCAAAGCAGTTTCTGACTGGTGATTGCATGTATGATATAGACAATGTTGAAATGAATATAATTAAGCTAATGTATCAAAATGATTACACAAAAGTTTAGCAAAGTGCATGGTGACAAGTTAAACTTCAAAAACATGTATAGTCTATATAGTAGTAGACTTACATGATGTGGTATTATGAGCACATTATTATGTAGGGACAAAGTGATGGAGCAGTGACATAAACACACACAGATGCTTCAATATAGATATGTACTTGTATGTTATCATAATTATATCAATAGTCACATGGCTTATTCTTTTAAACATTCTTTTAAACATGCACACCTCCAAATAGTATGTAACATACGTTACTAACTTCATTGTGAAAATATACAGAATGATGCTGGCATATACCGTATCATATGGCCAGCGATTAAAAATAATAAAACAGGCGCTTGACAAAAGTAATACAATTAATTTTAGTATGAATGCATTGTAGCTAAACCCAATAGGCATATATTATCCTAATACAGTACAAGTAACTATGTACTCGTAGTTTGTACAGAGTCTTTGTATAAATGCTATAATTCTGTAACATAAACATGCATTTGGTTGAGCCATATGGTGATGCAGCCTACAACCAAAATCCAATAGTTGAAGCCAGGAAAGTTGTGTTAACAAACAATGGCGTAATTTAATAATTCAACAGCTTGACAATTCTTATAATTTGAAATGCACATAGTCAGATTAACAGCCAGGCAGCCATACATCATATGTAGCTACACCAATGTATATGATTTCATTTTAGCGCTTTGACATTAGGTGATTCATGACTTATTAATGAATACCAGCTTTATAAGTCGGTTTCTATTGTAGCTTCCAGGATTTAAAATTTATTTGTAACTTAATTATTAGTTTTTCTTACTGCATCAAGGATCTTTTGTACCTCTGGTGGCTGAGTGCAGCCATCCAGCACCTTTATAAACTTGGAAACTAGCTAGAATACAGTCTAAGGATATTCTCTTAGCTAGCTAATTCAGCTATCCAGCTAATAAATAAAAAGCCACCCTCTGGCACTACTAGGATGATGAACTAATACTAACAGATCATGTAGCAACCATAAAGCCACCAAAACAAATTGCTTCAATACACACATACAGTAGGGAACATTCATGGAATTGTTGCTGAGTCACTGACTAAAATTTTACATGAGAAAGAAGCCAGGGATGTTGATCAAACCATTCAATTGCATGCATTTGGAGACGTATAAGATGTCACAATTACTGTAGCGTCTGTCCAGCAGTGCTTTAAAATCATTGACAGAGGGAGAATCAACAATAGATTGGGGTAATGAAATCCAGTCATTACTAAACTAAGCAAAAAGTGGTGTTTGCACAGTTGTAGGCATTGTCAATGAGTATACATACTTCAGAATTGTTTTGAGTTGACTTGGTTCTTAGTACTTATTTCCTAAGCCTATTTTCTACAGTGCTGTTGTAAGTAAACACGTTTTCCCAGACTGGTAGCTTTTCAAGTGCCACATTGTGTTTGCCAGCAGGACTTGACATTAGCCCGACCATACAGAACACTAACTACTCGTATATGCACATGCATGATAACAGAAGAAACAGGGTGACTGCTCTCTCTGTAATTCTTTCACCTATGATATATTTCATGGTTTTTCTGATATATACACCCTTAGGCTTGCAACCCTCCAGCTTTAGGTGTATATATCAGCAAAATCCTTCAAAGCAAGTAAAATATGCGTAGGTACAGTATGTGCTGTATCTATATGCTCTCAGCATAGTACATGAAGAAATAATAGCAAAGATGAGCAGCTACTTGTTCTGTCTATTTTACTGTATCCAATTGTTAGCAATTATGTTACTTTGTATTGCAACATACATGTGGATACATACAGTACATACGACTGAATTTGGAAAATCTGAACAATTAGAATTATACAATTCATAGTGCTCCCATTTAGACAGTTAGGTACCTGTTGGATTATTTCACTAAAAGTAATATGTTGTAATTCAAGATACTGCATAGCTAATAATGTAAAGCAGATTGATAGCGGATTGAAATGAATTCAGTCATAAATATTTGAGTTGTCAATGTGGTAACATTAAGATTGGTTTTCCAAAATGTGGTCATATACCACATTCAGATATACGTTAATAAGTTCACTATTAGGCTATTACTGTAGCTATAGTAAACAACATATCATTACTAGCTGCTTTAGCTACTATGTGTAGTCCACCATTAAAACAGTATAGAGTTACCAGGTGTTCGACGATTATAATGATATATCATAAAATTAACTGGTACCAGCAGCTGGTAACAACTACAATTGATAAAAATACCAGCTTTATTGCGGTGTCATTATGTCATCAATGATTTATAGTGCTAAAGTATTATGCATGACTAGCTTAATGGTTCGTAGAATTTCAATAAGATACCAGGACAATTTCTGTATAAGTAACAACTATATTTATTTCTATAACTGTTCTATGAATTTTACCCAGTATACTGTAATAGAGTCCAAACAAAATTCATAGCAACAGATAGTGTTACTGTCTGACCAACTAAAGACCCCAAGAGACATTTCTTCACATTGGTGTTTGTCAATGTACGTATATATCAAGAACCTTGCATCTACAGGTCCTACAGCATCACACATGCATGCATGTACAAATTGTCAAGATAAAGAGATATTGCCTTAAGCTTAAAATTTAAATCATCTTTCTTTGTCTCCATCTAATGAATTTGATAATTGTTCAGTTAATGGCACAATATATTGTCACACATACTCTATAGAAAAGTGATAAATTGTATTTTCCATTAAACAATAATAGTAGTAATAGTTATTTTGTGGTCAGTAGCAGTTTTCTTTGAAAGCATGTCCTATGGGATTAAATGCCTTAAACATTTACAGCATTACAAAATACTTGCTGCAAAGCAAAATTATATGCAAAAGGTATACATGTTGTACACAATTATGTATATTAATATACACTTGAGTCTTCAGCATGTGTATGTACTTCAATTTGTTTACATGCATTTGCACCACCAAACCATCAAGCATCCACATTTTATTGATTTTATGCATCAATTCAATGGAAATGTGAGCCATTGGAGGTATCAATCAATATTGTTATTCTAAGTGTTGACTGACATTTGCATAATTTAACTATACATTAGCTCAACATATTAAAATCTTTTCTTGATGCATACGATAATATATTATAATCGTGAGCTGGTGGTGTATGTAAAGTAGCTGTAGGACCAGGTGTCCTACAAACCTTCAGCAGTTGTGCTGTAAAACCTTAATAAATAAATTAAATAATGAATGTTTGTGTTGTGTGTGTGTGGTATGTGTGAGTGTCTGTCCACCTGTATGTCTGTGTGTATGTGTATATGTGAAATTGCAACATGATTTTGATATCTAAATAACATTATTATGAATCAGAAATGATATGAGTTAAAATTCTCTGAAATATACATTATACTCCATGCATGAATTTCATCACTTGATCAACTATAATAATATACATATATAAAGATGAGACTGCTAGTCTACATAGCTATGTTCTCTTTTACAGATTCATGGATGTAGATGAACATATTACAAAGGAAGTTACATGTGAAACTACCGACTATTTCTATATACTTATTAATGAATGCATTTGTGGCTGATGAAGTCAAAACAGATAAGTATGCAGTGTGCTCTTTGCCTTAGGCTCCATTGTATTTGACATCACTGTTGTGTATAGTTTGTACTGTAGAACACTATTTTTAGTGGTCTAGCCTTTGCTTTCTACATTAAGTGCACAAATGATGTCGCAGGTGAGCAATAATTTATACTGCTACATCTTACTTCATGATACCAACTACCAACATGGACTATAGCAGCTACAGTTACCAATACACTCCAGTGATATGCCTACAAAAATATGTTTGAGCTATTGGAAAACATATGTTACCAGATTTTGAAAAAACAGCCTTAATGTCACATTTTACAACTGGAATATTTATGATCATAAGGCATTACAACTAGACTTCTACTCAGCTTTAAGGAAGCAATGAACTTCTTGCATAGTAGGTTGCACTGAGAATAGACTATTATTTTATCAAACTACAGATCTAGAGTTCGAGTAATAAAGTGACCACGTTTTTAGGTAGCTACAACCTTTTCAATATAGCTAGCTAGTAATCATGATCACATAGGTAACATTACTGTGAAATATTTCAGTTAAAATATATACATATATATATATATATATATATATAGATACATATAGAGAACGGAAACTTTCTTCGGCTCACCTACCATTTTGTGCACTAATATAACGTGTGTATACAATTATGCATACACCTGTATGACTTCTAGTATGAGATGATGAAATGGCCATGACCTTATACTACATGTATCAAAATAGATTGTAAATTTAATTTTTAATTCTGAAAGAAATACTGTACAACTGTTTTTATGTACAAAACTAACTATCATTAAGACTGCAACTAACTATATAAATACAACCGCACAGAAATATAAAATGACAAATGCCGTTCACTATACAACACATTAAAACTTTCAACATAATGACTAAAGCACTTAACACAAGTATTAAAATAAAACAAAAAATCAAATTGGCAATTAATCATACATAGCTGTTGGGCATGTATACTCCAATAGTTAGTGTAGAGTGATCAGATGCAGAAGGATTTCTTGCTCTGAAAGATGTAGACTGCTGTTCATTGTTTATTGTGATGTCATTGCTGACATAATTTCCAGGAGTTACACTTGAATCTTGGTACAGCAGAGAGCTGTCAAATTGAGCTGATTTGCTTGCTAGAGTGCCATATGGAAAGTATTGCCCAGTGATTGGTGCATTGTAATGATCATTTGTAGATGACAAATCTTTATCTTCTTCTTGAGGACTATCAATTGTGTTTTGTTGAGATAGAGTCAAGATGTCATTAGAAAGAATATGTGCATCCTCTACAGTAGCACTGTAAGCTATATACATTCCAGTAACTGGTGTATCACATCTGTCTGCAATAGACACAGTAGTAAGAGCATCATCATGCTCATGGTTATTGGTACTTTTTGCATCTTCTTTGCTTGTTACAACATTGTGACTGATATAATTACTCACTGCTACTGGAACAGTTGTACCTGATGTATGGTCTTGGCCATATGACTGTTGCAGATGATGACCAGTAGTACTAGTTTTATTCAAAATAGTAAGTTGGTTGCAACTGTATGCAGTACCACATGAGACATATAAGCCAGTTGTTGTAGTGTCATGCTCATCGTAAAATGACAGATTTGCATTGGTAACTTCATTAGCCAAAAATGGTTCGCTGCTCTCAGAGCCTCCAGTTTCAAGATTGTCTAATGTACTTTGACTTAAAGGCACTTGCGGTACTGTGTCTTGAAACTCTTCCACAGCAACATTGTATGGCATGTATTCTCCATTTGGTGGAGTAATGGGTTGAAGATTGATAGATAAGTTCAATGGAAATGATGAACATGAAACACTGCTTGCAGTAACAGTAAAATTATCTGAGCCTTGTTTACTTGATGCAATATCATGACCAACATAATTTCCTTCCACTATTGGAGTTGTTCTGTCTAAATCTAAGGAGTCATTTCCAAAGCATTGAGACAAGTTGTCAGTTCTACTGCCCATTGTGTCATTGTGATTTACTGGAACATCAGATGAAGTATACTGCCCTGTGGTTAGTGCATGATACTGTGCAGACACTGACAATGGCATCACTGTGTTTACATTGGATACACTCTCACTGTGTGGCAAATACACTCCATCAGTTAGCGTAGCATGTTGGTCAACTGTAAAGGAAGTATTGATGTGGCTGTTACGTAACTTGGATGGAAAGAAAGCTTCTCGTTTTGCAGTAGTGCTATCATCAGCAGAGTGACTGTCATTTTCATCATTTGACATGATATTGTGGCTAACATAAGTTCCTACTTCTTCTGAAGTAGCACCACATCCACTAAATGGTATAGTGAAAATGTCTTTGATTGGCATAATATGAAAAGGAGCTGCACATGAAGTTAAGCCAGTTATGGTTTCCTTTACAACTACAGTATTGGTGTCAGCTGGATGTGGAAGGAAAGTACAAGTAACCTCTGAATCAATAGAGTCACCTTGTAAGCTATTCTCCTCACTGTCATGCTCAGCTGCAATATTTTGTGACTGATATACACCAATAGTTGGTGTAACACATCGGTCATCTGAAGAGGAAGTATTGTGGGAAGTGCTATCATGAACAAAGCAAGGTGGGGTAGATATATTTTCAAATCCAGGGCTTGTCTTTCCCACACCAGCACTCATATCAGGTGACTGACAGGCAGAATCGCTGGTAGATGCAAGTCTGTGATCGACATAGTTTCCTTCTGACAAGGAGTGTGTGAAGACACTGTCACTAACTGATGGCAGTTTGCTGATCACCAAGGGGGCAAACTTTCGTGATTTTGGAAACGAATTTCTCTGACAACTTCCCACAACTGGTGTGGTGGGTGTATCAACTGCAGTTGGGTTGCCCATCTCTTGGTTATGTTTGTTAGTGCTAATAAGAGAACCACTTAAACTGCTGGGTCTGGAGTTTCCCTGGCCATCGCCTTCATTCCATGATGCTGTTTCAGTGTCTGGTGATACCTGTCCTTCTTCATTAGAAGTATGCAATAACTCGTCAACCTGTTGTTCTGAAATGTATAGGTTTTTCTGAGATGGTTCTTTGCTGTTTTCAGAGCCAACACCTGAGTCAGCAGATCCGACAGAAACCCGAGGCTTCACTTCTTTCTTACGGATTGTAGTGCTGTGGCCATAAAGATGATCTAGCATTTCTTCATTTGTTATGTCATCAGAAATAACAGAGCCACATTCTTCATCGATACTTGGCATGCGTAGGTCTCTTATCCAATCAGTCACTTTGTCATTTACACCAAGGCTTTCTACTGTACTTGATGCATCCTTGCCATAAGTTGAATAAGCATAGTTGTCATCATAAAACGGTGGAATCTACAGCAAACACATGTACAATATAAGTATTTATAGCAGTTATTAACAATATACATTCATACATATGGCCCTATATACGTACTTAATAAGGTACTATAGTGAGGGTCCGCATAAATGACCTACTGATCCTTATCTGGTCTGTTTAACAGAGACTTTGCAGTCAACATCTGCTTATACTATTGCTGAATATTATTGTGAGTATTCTATTGGGCACATATGTAGTAGAGAATTTATTTTACTCTGTAAACAATTCAACCTGGATTTTAGCAATACAATTCTCGCCAATCTTACTTTCTAAAAGATATTGTTACAATCAAGCTCACAGGCATGTAGATTATATGAACAGCAGTTGGCTTTGATTTTATACATAGCTAACAGTCAATGTAAAATGCATGTCACATACCATATAGTTCAACTTGGTGTCTTTCTCCTTTTTCATGTGCATCTTTAGTGGCAGTTTCCTATGCAAGTAAATTTAAACAATGTATTTTCATTAACATTTACATCTGGCCACTGGCCATTTGTGGCTCTAGAGTATATTGCTTCATTACCTAGTGAATGACACATAGGAATCAGTTTATACTGAGTTAACTCTATAAGTGACTATATGTGTCATTCACTAGTTAATGTTATTTGTTATGTCTGAAGGTCTAATATTCATTTCTATTCCTTTTGATCCTATCAATAATTACTCTTGCTACTATATAGCTATGTATACTCACATACTCACCTTCGTAATTTGTACAAAACTACTCCAAGACAAACGATGACAAAAATAAGCATCAACAAGGCAACAACAAGTGAGATAATGATTGCAACTTGAGAAGATCCTGTAACAAGTGGACAATAATGGTGTAAAGCCTTACAATTATATGCACAACCACTGTACCTGCATTGGGTGGATGTGCAGTTGCACTAGAAACTGTAGCTATTGAATAGAGACTTTAGTCACAACATGTGATCTCGCTTCACAACAGTTAAACTGATACCTTCAGGATCTGATGATGTCCTAACAGAATTCAAGGATGTTCTTGTAGAAATGGTCATTGCTGCAACAAGGAATTTAACATACAATGGATTACAGGAAAATTTCTACATACTGTGTGCATCGGTTTTAATAGTAAATCACATGCATAAATACATACCTACAGAAACTGGTGATGATGTAATAGTAGGATCCACGTGTTCTTCTGATGCAGTATAAATAGTATGCATTGTAACTGCATTGAGTAATATTGTGCATAATAAGCGATATTACTATTATCATTATACAAACCTGCGTGAACCGAAGGTATGTCTGAGTCAACAATATTCGAACTACCATCATTTCCTGGAACTGAAAGTGTAAAAGGTGTACTGGTAACCATGAGATGTTCTACGGAAATGAAACAAATACATATTATTATATACTTACATAATATAGCTGTCTACTTAAATGAATGACCTATTATTTAACCAACCTGAGAATGAGCAGTTTGTAGCTGAAGTCTTAGCATAACCATCATCAATATGATCATAATGAACAACCACTTGACAAAAGTCAAAATCCAAAGAGATGTTAAATCTCCATTCATACAAACAGCCATAATTTGTACTCACGGTTGTATAAGGTTCCTATCAGTAAAACACATACAACTATAATGCATCTATATATTATTAACATGCAAACAAACATGTCCTATCTATAAACTGTTCCCATTTTTGTTAAAATAATGCAGTGTGCTTCACTGAAATCTGATCCATAGATCTCTATGGTTTTAATTCCCTGCAACTGTGAAAACAGGTGCAGTAGATATGTTCTGTAGCATATTTGTGAAATCACAAAGTTGGTTGTAATGTGGCCATACAGGTGTTGATAGGACAGATTATCTGAAATAAGTAGGCCCATCAATACTGATCTAATAATATTTGAGAAAGTATTTAACTTCCAACATCAATGACATTAACAGAGATATTGTGTTACAGTATGAATCCCTGATATACCTAACAAGAAGCTGTTTTAAATTTTAATTCAAGTCGTACAGCACAGTTTCTACACACTACAGTGAAGTAATAATTGTGTGTGTGTGTGTGTGTGTGTGTGTGTGTGTGTGTGTGTGTGTGTGTGTGTAGGTCAGGTATTTTTTTAAAACCATGTCAGTCAGCACCTCCACAAGGTGACTCACGGGCAATGACTTTTAGCTGGCTAAGTTGACAACAATCACAAGGTTGGGTTACTGTGTATCAAGCCAGGACGCCACCTGATGGTACCATTTGGAACACACCAAACAAGTGCCTCTGTGGAGGTTTTGCAAACCTCCCAGGGGATACTGAAGTCTACTATTAGGACAGGCACAGCTTGGTGGCCATAGTTATAAATCCAGGGCACATGCTGGGGTTCAATTGGCCCTCTGGTTTCTGTGCATGTGCAGGCCTGCACCATGACCATTACCAGTAAACCAGGTATGCACTAGTGTGCACCCAGAGAGGGTAGTGTGCGTGTGAGTGTGTGTGTGTGTTTGTGTGTGTGTGTGTGTGTTGGTCATAGTAATAATGGAGATACGTAGCAAATTATTCACAGCAACAAAGCAACCACATTCTTTTACAGACTTCTCACTGGCCACGTTGGTGTGATGATTAGCATAACAACCTGCTAAAGTAACATTGGGAAGTACGTATGACATCATAAAAATTCAAAGACCTAGTGGTTAACTAATGGTATGCTACTGGAATGGAAACTAAACAATGTGATCATTGTCTAAACAACTGCAATTGCTTTATTAAAGCCAGATTGGTGTCATTTTAGTGGCCACAAATCAGTGTATCAACAACATCTGGTTATGTTATCATACATTTATCTCATCCCCAGTTACCAACATGCTTAAGATTGAGTGAGTGGCAAGACTAGTCATAATATGACCAAATCCACATGATCGTTAACACACACACACACGCACACGCACACACATACACACACACACATCATGGCTATTTGTCAACACAAACTTACTGTGGTATCGTCAGAGCTGGTACAATCAATTACTGCATAACATGTCATTATATTGTCATCAATAACATCCCGTGAGACAGATGGTTCAAAACCCCATGCTACATTTAAAAATTTAGCCTGTGACTCTTCATTGCTGGAACAGTTTGCTTCTATCATCGGCTTGCCTAAATCTGATAAAACGTATAAGATTTTACTTTATTGTTTTTCAATCACAAATCTAATATTAGAATACTGTATAATAAATCTAGCTACACATCAGACTACAGTAGCTACATAAACTACATATACTAGCTATAAACCATAATCATATTGATTACATGCCTCATTACAGACTTCACTGAGCATGACACTCATGACTTCCAAAACTGAATATGATACACAAATGACTACTCAAGCTTTGTAATATAATGTGGTATGAATAATCATATTTGTAATGCTAAACCACTATAGAGGGGGCAATGCCATAGATGCATGGAACTGCATGCTCAGTCATTAACGATAATGACTTGTTCGAACAGCTTTTTGTAACAGCAACTTCACAACCAACATAGCTGCTTCCTAATGTGCATGCATTCACATTTGAACCTATGGCAACCTTTTAAATAAGTCATTAATTACTCATGGAGTCAGTACTGCAGCTTCACTTACCCTGACTGAGTGCACCAACTAGAAGTAGCAACAGTATTGATGTCATAGTAACAACACCGGTTGTCTTCAAATGGAACACTATAAAGAGATAGCACAATACATAATACTCCAAATATACTACAATTGATTATAGCAAAGCAGTTTCTGACTGGTGATTGCATGTATGATATAGACAATGTTGAAATGAATATAATTAAGCTAATGTATCAAAATGATTACACAAAAGTTTAGCAAAGTGCATGGTGACAAGTTAAACTTCAAAAACATGTATAGTCTATAGTAGTAGACTTACATGATGTGGTATTATGAGCAAATTATTTAAGTGATGGAGCAGTGACATAAATACACACACAGATGCTTCAATATAGATATGTACTTGTATGTTATCATAATTATATCAATAGTCATATGGCTTATTCTTTTAAATATTCTTTTAAACATGCACACCTCCAAACAGTATGTAACATACGTTACTAACTTCATTGTGAAAATATACAGAATGATGCTGGCATATACTGTATCATATGGCCAGCGATTAAAAAAACAGGTGCTTGACGAAAGTAATACAATTACTTTTAGCATGAATGTATTGTAGCTATACCAATAGGCATATATTGTCCTAAATACAGTACAAATAACTATGTACTCGTAGTTTGTACAGGGTCTTTGTATAAATGCTATAATTCTGTAACATAAACAGTTGATCGAGCCGTATGGTGACACAGCCTACAATCCAAATCCAACAGTTGAAGCCAGAAAAATTTTGTAACAAAAAATGCGTTTCAACAGCTTGACAAGTCTTACAATTTGAAATGCACATACTCAGATTAACAGCCAGGCAGCCATACATCATATGTAGCTACACACCAATGTATATGATTTCATTATAGCACTTTGACATTAGGTGATTCATGACTTATTAAAGAATGTCAGCTTTATAAGTCGGTTTCTATTGTAGCTTCCAGGATTTAAAATTTTATTTGTAACTTAATTATTATTTTCTTATCCCCACTCAGTTTTTATTACCGCATCAAGGATTTTTTTGTGCCTCTGGTGGCTGAGTGCAGCCATCCAGCACCTTTATAAATTTGGAAACTAGCTAGAACACAGTCTAAGGAAATTCTCTTAGCTAGCTAATTCAGCTATCCAGCTAATAAAATAAAAATCCGCCCTCCAGCACTGCTAGGATGATGAACTAATACTAAGAGATCATGTAGCAACCATGAAGCTATAGCAACCATGAAGCCACCAAAACAAACTGTTTGATTACACACATACAGTAGGGAGCATTCATGGATTTGTTGCTCAGTCACTCTGACTAAAATTTTACATGAGAAAGAAGCCAGGCACATTTATCAAACCATTCAATTGCATGCAATTGGAGACATGTAAGATGTCACACACACGAAATAATAATAATAGCTATAACAGCTGATTCTTTTATATCCATGGCCAGTCATATCTGCATGCAGTGGTCCAGTTATATTGCTAAACTAAGTAAAAAGTGGTGTTCGCACAGTTGTAGGCATTGTCAATGAGTGTACGTACTTCAGAGTTGTTTTGAGTTGACTTGGTTCTTAGCACTTATTTCTTAAGCCTATTTTCTAAAGTGCTGGTGTAAGTAAACACTTTTTCCCAGACTGGTAACTATTCAAATACCACATTGTGTTTGCCAGCAGGACTTGGCATTAGCCCGACCATATAGAACACTCACATGCACGATAACTGTGCAGTTTCATGATGATAAATATATCTTTTCCTTTTTACCATCCACTATTAAATTACAAAACACTTTGCCAGAAGATGTGGTCAATCAGCCATCTATAAACTGTTTATAGGACGTTTTGTTAAACCATCTGAATTTACTTTGATTTTGTTTTGTATCTGTGTGTTATACTCCTTGATGGAGTCCTACACAGTAATAAATAAATAAATAAATCTTTGTTACTGACAAAGCTGCATGGTCTTTTGGCAATATTTTTACATCATCACTGTGTTGATACAAGAACATTACAACTACTTTGCATAATAGGATTTAAGTGCATTTCAAGCCATACGGGGAGCCTTGAAGTCTGTTAACTATTCTTAAGTGACAAACAACATGTGCATGAATCACACATACATACGCATGATGTACTGCACATACAAATATGCCCTTATACATCACACACACATGCTCCACGTGTGATTCTAAATTAAATACTTGGTGAAATAAAGTAACAAGAAAAGTCCTACAGTGAGTGGATTTTAGTGAAATGAAGTAACAAGAGAAGTCCTACAGTGAGTGGTTTTTAGTGCATATTTTCCAAGCACTCATGAATACAATTTAGTGATTACCCAGTTGCTAGCTATTAATATATGATAGCTATAGCTATTAGCTAGATACTCATGCAGTGATAATAATATTAAACTGTAGCTATATATTTCAATACGTATAGTGTAGAACTTTGAATCAAGCTTTAATCAGAGTAGCTATCTATACATATTCTTTTTTTGAATAACCCACATCAAACCATCGGCATCATGCATTCATTAAATTAGAAGCTGTATCTGTAGTTTAGGTTACATGCTCCTGTGGTTTGGAAGGAGATGTGCGTATGAACATGGTGTGTAAAATGATGTAGCTGTAGTAGCTAAGTCACGCCTATAATCTGCATGGATTTCTTTATACAACAGCCATCTAGTCAATTTGACCTAATCCCACCACATACGTAGTATAACTAATAGCACATTGACATATGATTATAGCCATCAATAACGCCAATTATGCAACTCAGTCAGTAGCTGGCACCTCGTCGGCTGCTCAGACTGCAGCTAATGTTAGCTAGCAACATGCATGCTGTGTGGTTATAGCTAATTCTGTATCCTCGGCCAGGCCGGGAAGAGCTATGTCGACTGGCTTGAGTTTAAAACTTTAAATAAAATTTAAAAAAATAGCAGCATGCATATCAATAGTAAACCATGACAACAACTCACCTGTTGTATACATTGCAATTGGCTTGGATGCGTGTTGGTCGCTTGATCCGTGTAATATGCTCCAACTGGCAGTACAACTGATCTGCACAATGCGCGAGATAGTACAATCGATTCTTTATATACTGTGGAGTGGCTCACCAAGCTTAGTGACGTCAACATAGATTTTTTAAAACGATTGTGATGTCATTACGAGTTATGATTTTTTTTTTAATTTAATTTTTTTCACTTTTATTCTTTTATGATGCAGTCCGCAGCTAAATACCTATGTTTAATTATAAAATACAACAAGTAAACGTAGCTATGCAGTAATGTTTAGCTTCTGGGAGTTCGAGGTCATATAGCTAGCTAAGCACATGCATACACGCGCCTTTTCAGTTATTGTGGTCGTTGTCATTAGCGGAGTTTATTCGAGATGGCACTTATAGTCTGGCTGGTAACTGGTAAAATAAGGTAGCACGTTATTAAGAGGGTTTCAGCAGTTCCATATGCTTCAAACAGAACCTCCGGCTGTACAGCTACGTTGTCTTACATCAAAGGCGGAAGCTAGCTAGCTATATAGCTAGCTAGATTACAAGGCTGCTGCAACTGAATCTGCGGTGAATGGTTGATGACCTTACAAACTGTGGGATAGCTATCATAACATTGGTTATATCGGTTTAATGATCAAAGGTAGCCCGCAAACATCACTTAACTATAGCTAAGATAATTAGTGACGCTCGCGTACGTCATATAGCTAGCTATGTAGCTTTTTTCGTACATAGTTGTGTTGGTTCCGGGAAACTTCCATGCCAATTCCACATAACTTCCCATTGCGATTTCCATGCCATTTCCAAGCTCCATACTATCGGGGTCGCTCTACTAAAATGGCCAACGGTGTTGGTGAATCGATTTTACAAACGTTTAAAGATTCTTGGGGTAGTATAGAGGAAGAGTCGTTAACCATTTTACAGAAAATGATTCGCCTTGACACTCAAAACTTCGGTGAGGATGGTAACGAGACATTGGCAGCAAAGTATATCAAGGAACTTTTCGACAATGCTGGGGTTGAATGTAGTGATATTTTAGAAGCAAAACCAGGACGAGGTAACTTGGTGGCGCGCGTACGTGGCGATGGCTCCTCTGGGCTTGGTCCTGTTCTATTAAGTGCTCACCTAGATACTGTTCACGCTCCAACAGAAAATTGGGAACAAGAGGGATGGAAACACAATCCTTTTGGTGCTGAGATTGATGAAGAAGATGGCTGTCTTTATGGTCGAGGTACAGTTGACATGAAGAACATGGCAGCAATGTCCATCAGTGTACTGTTGTTTCTGAAGCGACACAACATAAAGCTGTCTCGAGACTTGATATTTGCTGCTGTAGCAGATGAAGAAAGGCATGATGCGAAGTATGGTGCCAAGTATTTAGTTGAAAGCCATCCAGATCTTATTGAGGCTGACATCGTTATGACTGAACTAGGAGCATTTTCTAATCATCTGGATGGAAAAGAATTTTTTCCCATACAGTTTGCTGAAAAGGGTGCATGCTTGATAAAGATCACTGCCAGAGGTCCAGGTGGTCATGGTTCAGTTTATCATAAAGACAACCCTGTTGTTGATATAAGTGAAGTGTGCGTTACTCTGAACAAACAGAAACTACCACACAGACTCACTGAGGCAGCAAAGTATACAATTTGGGAGATTTCCAAATTATTATCCTGGCATAAGGGTATGGTTTTCCGTACTATAATGTCACCAAAAATTGAGCCTTGGTTAATGGAGTACTTGCTAACGGAAGAACAGGCAAATGTGTTTGGTCCAATGTTACATAACACAGCCAACACCACCATTGTCCAGGCCGGTGATCAAGTTAACCAAATCCCTTCTACTGCTTCAGTAATAGTGGACTGCCGTGTTTTACCTGGTATAACTGTTGAGCAAGTACAAGATGATCTAAAGAGTGTGATTGGTCCTGAAAAATTCAAGGCACAAGATGGATGTCAAGCAAAGCTTGAACTAGAAATTCTTGCTAACGGAGAGGGTTTTGCTCAAGATCCTAATGAGCCAGTGCTTGCTGGTATACTTCAAACACTTGGTCAGGTAATTTCTAGGAGATCTGGAGGTAGTCCGATTGCTCCATACTTGTTAATTGGTCGTACTGATCAGGCTCAGTACATGTGTCACCCAAAACGTAAACCTATTTGCTTGGGCTTTTCTCCTGTTCGCGTTCCTGATAGTATAAAGTTCTCCACATTGTTTCATGGAGTAAATGAAAGGATACCAGTAGATGGTTTCAAATGGGGACTTGGTGTATTAGCAGAGTCAGTGTTGGAACTGTGTAGTGCTTCACTTGGTAAATAGTTGTTTTGAATATAATACATGTAATGGAAAGAGTTGCAGTTGTTTGTCACACTGTACATACAGTTTGAATGGTTTATAGTACTTGAAGTCATGATTGTAATGGTTGAATGCACTGAATGGGTGTATTACATGCACTCGGACTATATATATATACAGGATATTTAGAAATTCCTGTGGTAATGTGTGCGTAGTAGTTAATCCTGTCTTGCACATTACTGGATATGGAATCTTGTTTATGTAGTAAGATTGGATGCAGTCATCCATGTTGTGGACCTTCATCCATGTGTGCATGACTGCTACAAGAATAGTTAATGTTACCTGTGATTTATATTTGTGAGGGGAAATTGAACATATATTAACTATATGCATTCAGTAACATCTGTGTGAAGTGGAGGTTCAATATTCCCATTTGTTCCATTATAGTGCTTATCCACCACAGTTCTCTATTATTTTGTGGTTAATTTGTACTGGTTATGTATACTGGCAGTTACATGCTCACACCATGAATATAATTACAACAGACCACATCAAACTATTTATAGCCTAACACTTGAAATTGTCACATGCAGATCTGTATTTGGGCTCAATGGGTATGGTACATACCCCCCAGTCTGATGGTGATACACATAATTGCTATTGGATATCATACAGACGATATTACTGTATAGTAGGGACCACAGAGGAGTAGGCGTGGGCCCACGAAATAACATCACCCAAAAACCAGCCTCAATTTTCCCTGACGATGATGAGGCAATATTGGTTAGGTAAAACTAAGCCCAAACAAGCTTTCAGATCCACCCGAAACGCTTTCAACAAGTTGCTACGGAATTTAAAAAAAAAATTTAATGAAATTTTCTAGTGACTGACTGCCTGATACCTTCAGACAATGGCTTGGTTTTTTTACTGTTCGACATCGCTTTGGCCCGAGAAGTGCCTTTTGTAATACTGCAGTACGTACAATGCATTCTTCATGGACTTTCCAGTGTCCTCTGCTGACAGCAAGAGTAAATTATTTACTCTAATTATTTACTCTTGCTGACAGTGAACAGTGTTGATTTGGCAGTAGCACATGATGGCTTTCCTTCATAACAGAAATCATCCGTATTTTTCATAGTGGCTACTTTGATTGCAGAGGTGCTTTTTGAATAGTTCTTGATTCGTATTGGTGTGTAATGGGTTAAACATAGCTGACAACGAAGCGTAATGGATACTTTGCTTTTCAGACAATAATTGATATAACTGGGGCATGCGTCACCATTTCTTTCTTTTGGTATGTGTGGATAGCAGAGGTGCTTTTCGAACAGTTCTTGGTTCGAGATGCTGTGTAACAGATTGAACATAGTTGACAATGAAGTGTAATGGATATTCACTTTTTTCAGACAATAATTGAATCAGATATAGCTGGGGAGTGGCACCATTTCAGATGCTGTATGCATGGGTTTACCAGTCATAATAATTATTTGCAAACAAAGTTAACAAACAAGTACACCAAAAAAATTTGAATTTTCAACTAGAGTAGGGGTCATAGCACATCGATAAAAAGTACTGAACATAGCTACGTAGCTACTCTTCCCTGGCAGATTTAGCTATAACCACACAACTGCATGCTTTCCTGCTTTTTGATCAACATGGAAATCCCATACCACTGACAAAACCACGTGTATTGCTAAAAACAAGTTTAAGCATCTTATTCAATTGCTGCATGGCCTTAGCTAACTATTATACTCTGAACCCCGAGTCCAAGCTTTCTATCTAGATTACCTGGTCATGAACACGTAAATATGCTAATAATTTTGCCAGTATAAATATGCTTTTCACAAATGCCGTACAGCATACATTTATGATGGTTAACTGCCACGATATATTTTATCTACATTTACTGTTACCTGTTAACTTAATCCTAATAGTTAGCTAATAGGTATTGTTTGCAAATAACTTCCTCATTGACAATTGCAACTGACTTGTATAGCTAGGAGAAGGTTGCAACAGTGCCAGGTTATCGTTAACTGGCCATGGTCTGAATTGTGCATAATGACTCATTGACAAGTTACTTTTACCACTTCAAGAAATGTTAAACCAAAGTTACCATAGCATAAAGGAACATGTGATGGCAATTGGGACATGTATTATTAAAGCACTTGTCGTTGGTACAGAAGTGGTGACACTGATGATCTGTGGCAGCAAATTGTATGGTCATCCGGCAAAGCAGACTACATTGCCACATAAGCTAGAATCAAAAGTAATCTATATACATAGGTGATAAAAAAACATGTGATGGAGTCTCAGTGGATCAGTGCAGTGTAGTTATACGCAGATGTAGGTTCAGCTGGGTACTAGATACGTACCATATAGCTAGTAGCTCTACTTTATACGCATGGGATCTTTGTATACAACTTGGACTGCAAGATCATAATAATGACAATAGTACCTCAACTCATAGATATGCTAATAATAATGACAATAGTACCTCAACTCATAGATAATATCTATGCTCAACTAGACGCGCACACTTAAATTTTGGAAATTTTATATTGAGGCGCTTATAAGTGAAGAGAAAGCACATGACGAGTTGTCTTAGCTTGCCTGGGAAATGCTTAGACATTGCTTCATGCAGCCGAGACAACGGTAAGCACCTGTGCTTACGTTGCTATTGTAGCAATTATGAATCCTCGATGTAGATGACAACGAAGTTCGACGGTACAGAAGAAACTGGATCGTGCTCCACACGACTACATTCTTGATGTTCACCAGTTACACGATCGTGTTGCCAACACAACATCAATTTGTGACTAACGCACGACATCCTGATAATCATAACGTAAGTTGTACATGGGCGGGGTTTGCAACACCGCTATAGGGGCGGGGCCGAGGGAGGAGCTACTTACGTAGCTATGTACGTATCTAAAGACGCGCCTGTAAAAGTGAGTGTGCATGTTACACAAGTAATAAAATAGAACGTGGTTCTACCTGCTGTATATTAGCCAGACTACTTACATCTTGTGATCTGCCTACCTCACATAGTTATATCATGTGATGGCCTTGTATAAACTGTGGCCACTAATTGAATACCACTATTATTATCATTTTCATAGACAATTTTACCAACTACATAACATGAACCACCCAGCATTTCTTATTACTATCACCTGTGTAATTTCCTCAAATAGAGCTGCATTCATATAAACAAAAAGATTGCTTGGTTGATTTGTTTGGGACAATAACTACTAACAATTTCTGCAGTTCGAATTACCACCCATGTCATCCTTTAAACTTTAAATAATGCATAGTTTATTGCATGAATGTATCAGGTTAATAAGTGTTAGCGTAAGTCGCCATTTATTGGCAGGTATCAATTATCAGCTCGTAAAATATAGAGGCTACAGGGTATATGGAGGCTACCAAGTTTGCAATTTTCCTTATAACAACATGTTCACTCACGTGATATATTTAAAATTTGGTGCGTTAAGAGACAAAGGACTGCTCTGTTAAATGGTTTGAATCGAAAGTTTATTCGTCATTGAATTATGGAATTACAATTGTGTGATGAAACGGTGCCGATAATTGGAAAGTCACGCTATTATTAATGATCAAATACTGGCAGGACAGTGCATTTGGGCACATAGTGAAACTGTTTTTTGATGTATGCGTAGATGGTAGCAACTTCACATACTGTAGTAGCTGTATGCTTTTCCTTACTAAAAGTTTGCAGCTATTTCCAGGTAGTGTCAATTTACGGTACACCGTATGGTAATAAGCAGGCTGAAGGACCAGGTGTCCCACAGACCTTCAGCACTTGTGCTGTAAAGCCATAATGAAAAAAATATAAAGACATATAGGCAACTGTCCATTTTCTTAGCCTTGTGTTCCAGCTGGTCAGTGGCATTTCAAAGGTTCCTAGTGGCTAATACACATCTCCAGAAATCCACTCGTGATAAACAACTAGTGGCATGGCTGTGGTGTAAATATGTAGTGTGTTTGTGTGGCTATTCATTGATAGTGAATAATCAACTTCAATTGTGTGTGTAGATCAACCTTTTTTTTCAAAAATTTGGTCACAGATTTGCATTTACATGGTATTATTTGTATTAAACGTGCATAGCAAAGTGAACTACGCACACCATTTTAAGTTCAATAAGCATACTGTCTACCTCTGTAATTTATAGGGTCATGTGGGAAGGAATAATAAACCGACACATAATGGTAATAAGTTCTTGTAAATCAAAAAAAGCACTATAGCTCTAATAAGCAAACTGTTTTGCTCTGTAACAAATGAACCACATCAATGCACAATACTTAATACATATACATGAAATTGACAAGGAGAAAATATCCTGACCACCTGGCAGACTCCCTAGGCAGCCTCGAACCTGCAGCCATCCGATTAACACTCGAACACGTTCGAGCGTTAATCGGATGGCTGCAGGTTCGAGGCTGCCTAGGTCCAGTCATGGATTTTTTCTCCTTTCTTCACCTTTTCAAACACACTTTCTGTAACAACTTTAAACAGGCTGTAGGACCAGGTGTCCTACAGGCCTTCAGCACTTGTGCTGTAAAGCCTTAATAAATAAAAAATAAATAAAATTAAAGTGCTCAGCTGTAGATTACCTTGCAATGAAAAGTTGCATACTGTAACAACCGTGATTTTTATATTAGCTTTAGTTTGAATTAATTGTTTTGAAAGTCCTAAAATTTTACTAGTTTTCACTTTCAGTAGTACTCAATTAGTGAACAAGTGTTTAATGGCTAAAAATCTTTTATTTCAGATCATGTTTATACAGTGCACGTTCATGACTGTACTGTGGTATGTGTTTAGGTACGACCAGGTTTAGGAGAAAGTGATGTATTCTACTCGCTCACCATTGCAATATTTAGTATTGGAGAACTAGTTGCTTCATTGGTATTTTCTGGACTGAGCAGTTGGCACATTAAACTGAAGTATTTAATGTTACTAGGATTGATATTGTTAGTGGTTGGTGGTCTGTTCTATGGATTGGCAGATTACGGATGGATGGTCCTTGTTGGGAGGTTGTGTCATGGATTTCACTTTGGTGCTCAAAGTACCTTACTAAGAATTTACATTGGTGAGACTAGTAACACTGTGAGAGATATGCTTAAAGAGGACCCTGAGAAGTCTCAGTTGAAGAACACAAACTTTCTTATAGGATTCATTCTTGGAACTATAGGGTTTGCTTATGGTCCAGGTGAGTGATTGATGTACGTAGTTGAAAAGTCTCAGGGGCAGATCCAGACTTAAGACTTATGGAAAGGGGGGATCAAACGAACTGAGGCACAACATTTGGTAAGGACCCAAAAAAAAAAGTCAGGCCAGCTGACAATAGCTGCCCAACTTACCAACAACGCTTTTATTGCTGATAAAGTACATAAAAATCCTTAGACCATCATTACTATATTATTGCTTGTTTCCCATCACCCAGTGGAATAAAAAGTGATGCGGGCAGGAGGTGATTGTTGATTATTAATTATACACTTGTCTCTTGTTATTTCAGTCTCTGACTGCTCTATTAGAGTATCCTGATCTTAAAGGCTGCCAGGACTGTGTACCCATGCAGCCTGTTGAACAAGAGTGGAGGGACTTCCAACCTTCTGCCAACTTTATATGCACAGCAAATCAGTGCATTTACCTCAAAACTTAGTCACTCCATGCTCTCATAGTGCATTCACGTGATCTATAATCAAATAATTAAAATTTGGTACTACTATCTATAAATTGATGTGGGCGTTAATGAGACACAAGGAATTTAATAATGATAGCCTTACAAAGCTCGCTACACACTGCTCTAATATTGTGACTGTTTTAGTAGAGTGACTGCTCTATTACAGTATCTCGATCTTGGTATACAAAAAATTTTTGTAGGAGGGATAGCCCTCCTTGACCCCCCTGTATCCACCCCTACTTACTATCTCAATAATATAATAGCTATTTTCAGCATATGCAACACCTTAGCAACGTATAGTACCAGTATGTATGCACAGCATGATTATGTATTTTTTGCTCTATAGGCCTTTCAGCCATTGTAGTGCAAATTCCATTGGTTGACAAGTTCAGGTGGCCAGGGTGGTATGTGTTCTTTCATGGGATCATACAAGTAACAATCGTTACTGTTCTGTTTAAAGAAAAATGGACTGACTTGAAAAGAGCAAGCATAGACTGTAAGAAGTTGTCGATCTTGAATGGCATTGCAGTGCCTTTTTATGTATCCTTAGAGCATGTTTCTGTGATGAAGGTTCATAACAAGTATTATGAACTCTTGACATGAGCCTGCATTAACATGTCTATAGTGATACCATTCCTTAACGATACAAATCAGTGCATTTTATTTATGCTGGCATCATTCTTTATCATCAACTGTATATTTGCTCTAATTGAGACTCTCCAAAACCCAATTCTTGGAGATAACTTTGGAATGACCATCACGTGGGCATCTTATATATTTTTGTTCTCTTTGTCATTTTTCCCAATGGCAGTTATAACAATGTAAGTTACTGTATATACACCTTGTAGTTGCTGATCCATAATAGACTATCCTCACAGGTTAGTAATGCAGAGAAGAGGAATAGACAATAGGTACATATTTCTAATAGGGTTAGTACTATCATTGGCTGCTTGTGCACTGGTCACCGACTGGCAGGCTATTGGTGGTGACCCTTGTGATAAGTTTAGTGGACCATGTTACAATGGAACTAACTTCTCTATGACAGAGGAGATGGTGTTTAAATCAGGCAACAATTCTGTGTTAGCTTCTTGTGAAGTTTGTAGAATGCACGCTGAGAAACCATATGAGTGTTTTTGGAATCCAGACGCTCGTATATCTCATGATCAATGCCATGACTGTAAACCATTTTGTAGAAGTAAACAACACACTGTCAATTTTTTTCAGTTTTTGGTTGGCATATGTTTGTTTGGCTACAGTTTTCCAATGTTGAGGATTTCAATGACTATTATATTCTCTGATGGTCTTGGTTCAGCATCACAGGTATGTATATTTTAGTGCATAAACATGCGAAGTAAATAGGTAATAATTGCATACCTTCACTTCTATAATTATGTATAATGGAATCTCAATATAGTTAACCATATAAGTTCATTTTATTACAGAGCATAATGATGGGTCTTCTAATAGGCAGTGGAGCCTTGTCTAGGTGTACTGCTCCTATATGGGGTGAGTGTGTGTATGTGTCACATAATGTGTGTGTTGTATGTGTACACATGTAAATGCGTGAATGTGTGCAAGCTTGTTTGTGTTAACCCTTGAACATTAGAGCGTTGTATAGATACATACATCTGTATAATGGTGTACAGTAGAAAACGTTTTTATAATTATAGTTGGGAACATAGCTCCCTCCTACTAATCTTATGATGGCTGCAATCCCAAGCACATTATCAAATTTTTGCTATCCTTCAGCTTTGGTTAATGAATACCGTATTTGACCAGTTAATAGCTGCCTCGGATAGTAGTCACCTTCACATAGTAGCCACAGGGTTTTCCTTACTGAAAGTTATAGTAGCCATCAGTGATGCACCGGTGGCGGTATCGGACTTGTATCGGTAAAGCTAAAAAATCCCGATACCAACTGATACTTTAAATAAATGACATCATTTAATTACTTATCATAGTCAAGATGGCTGCGTACATAGCACATTGAACAGAGTTGAGCAAAAGCTGATATAAGCCATGAATTCAATAAAAGAAGCCAGCTACTAGCATTATTAGTACAGTGGAACTGAAGTAAGCCACGAAATAGGATTCATTGAAGCCATAAACTTATCTTCGTGCATAATTAATAGCCACAAAACCAGCAAAATGCAGTTGATGAGATTAGAAAATGAATTTAGTAAGCTAAATCACTAGCTGTTTCTTGTGAGAAATGCCTGTGGGGCAAAGTATCGGTATCGGCCATTTCTGGCCTCAAATGTATCGGTATCGGATCGGTAGTGAAAAAGTGATATCGGTGCATCACTAGTAGCCATGGCTATTAACTGGTCAAATATAGTATATATAATTATTTCATTCATGATTAACTGTCAGTTTGCATTTGTCTTACTCACCATGTAGGTGATGCAGCATACGTGGCAGCAAATCATCGTACTTACTTCCCAATATTACTGCTGACTGGATTACTCCTGTCTGCTCTAGTGGTGTATGTTGTTCTTTTTAGAAAACTCAAGCCAAACTATAACACATTGAAGGAGGATTACAACAAATTAAATGACGACGATGCTACTGAGTCATGTTGTAAAAAGATGATGAAGAGTGTAACTGATTCAGAAGATACTTCATTATTAAGTTGATATTATTGTTTATTTAGTATGTATGCACTGTGGATTTTTAAATATTTGTACATAGCTCATGTAGAAATGAATGTTGTTGGAAACTTGAATGCATTGGGGTAGTAGTGAAACATGAATGGAAAGAAAGAAAGAAAGAAACTGGACTGTGTATAGGATACGTTTAAAATCTATGAAGTTTTTCACCACTGAATCACCACCGGCATCATTGCATAAAACTGTAACAGGGATCATTGATATAGGACTGTTATAGCTCATTTAATACTGTACATTCTTGCTTCAGGTTTTCAAGGTATTAACTGACTACTGTAGGCTTGAGCAATATTTCAATAAAATTGCCAATGTTGCCTAATCAAGTGCTTGCAGTATATACAATTATCATATTATATTTAGTCTTTGCAATATCACATAGGCAATATTTTTGCAATAATTACCACACTTATTATCTAATTTGTGTCTATTGACCTCATATATGATGCAGTTTTACATACTGTACTATTGCTGACCATTTCAAGTGTTTAACTCTAATTTTTAGCAAAGAGATTATGTTAATAAAATAATTTTCAGTGAAAACAAGCATTTATATTGACATTGCAGGCTTTTAAATTTTCATATGCAATATTGCAATAAATAACTCATGTAAAAATCACAAGTTAGTATAGCCTAACCCTACTGACTATCTAGGCAATAGAAACAAATTTAATTTTCAGTCATTTGTACCTAGAAACTATACTTTGAATTGGTTTGTAGCATGCCAATGCGTGGTTGTTGTATATACACATGCACAGATAAATATGCAGTATGGCAGAGGAAGAGAAATAGGGGGCAGTGACTCCTAACTTTTTCCAATGCCCAGTTGCTAAAGTAAAGCAACTATTGTCGTTAGCCAACTTGGTTACTGGGATTTGTGCTAAAGGTTATGTAAGAATGATATACTCTGATAGAGCAGTCACCAAACTACTCTAATAGAACATTCAGCGGAATCATAAGTTGGTCCTGCCACGCAATATATTTTCAGTAACACATAATATCTATACGTTACCAAGAACATGAGTCTATCTGAAATGTCTTCATTTACTGATGTATCTAATATAATTTATTGTCAGTAATTTATTGATACATGTAGTCATTGCCATATTTTGTTAATAATAATATTATATGAGTATCCTATTCAAGTACACATGTAGCTGCCACTGAAAATGCTCTCAAATTCAACCTAAAAGCATGCAAATTTCAGAATATTCCTATGGGGACATGCCCTGAGACCCCCTAGTATTGGCATGCTTTGCATGCTAGTGTGCTTCACACACTATGGTACTTGCAGTTAATAATTTTAAACACTTTGTAACTTGCAGCCACCCCACATGACTTAAATTGCCACCCCCATTGTTCTCTGCACCTGCGATATGGTACAGTACATCATTGATTTGGTATATACTTCAGCCACAGATCCCTGAATGTCAGTCTACTGTTACTATACATAAAATCCAATTCACTTTAATCCTCGGCCGTTTCCCAAATATTACAAATTCCTTGCCATCCTCAGTTGCTTTTAAACCTCATAGCTAACTTTAACAATTACTACAATTATCAAGTGAGAAGGTTAATTCCTGGCCTGCAACAGAATCTTGACGCAAAAACATTAATTGTACAGACAGACCCACCGCTGCAGTGATTCTACAGTAGCTAGTTATATACCATGTAGGAGCCTCAAGTTTCTCTACATTCAACCATTCAACCTAAATTTGAATACATTGCTGGACTTCCTAATTGTTTTACTGGAAGTGCTATTAGGACCCACAAGAAAGCTGTATGCAAGGAGTATCAAATTTTGACACTATATAACTGTTTTAATATAATTATACTCTATCTTGGTTACCAACTATAATATAAATGCTGATGTAATCATGCCAAAATTATTATTTTATGCATGGTATAGCTATAGGTAGATAAATATTGTGACTTTATGTGACACTTTCACACTTCAGTTCCAGAGGACAAATTTATCATGTAGCTATACCACTATTAAGAAATGCATTGCTTAGTTCCCAGGGAAATAACTGAACATCAGAGACAAAGGGGAGATGGAGAGGAGTACCAGAGTACTCACCATGCAGGGTAAAGTTCTATACTTATAAAGTTATGGTGTAGAATAATAATATATAGTTTGTATGAAATAATTCTTTCTGCTGAGTAGTCGTTTCAATTGCGCAGATTAAAGAAAACTAAATTTGGCTCACACATGTACACTGAATAGCACAGATTAATTATTTCAGTGATTGTGAGTTGTTTAATCATGCAACAGGCTGGGTACATAACTGTATAAAAGGTAATTGTAAATTCTAAATATTTCTCTCAAGTGACATAAGGCTGATTTTCCTCACATTTTTAAGTTGTATATAATAAGCAATGGCTTCTTACTAATGATAGCAGTGGATATAGTAATATAATTAGGCAGTACATAAATACTCTAGAAATACCAAACAAATATAAACTACTCTAATAGAACATTCATTTAGGAAATATATAGGGGATACTGTAACTTTATTGGCCAGCTAATGAAAACCCCCTTTTAAAAAATTCAAGTGCCCTGCATACATTCTCCTTACAGAATGTTTCTTTCTATACTGAAAATTTCTTCAATGGTACATTGAATGCATATTTCACATGGATATATTGCATGCGCATTCTGACATGTAATTATGTTGTGATATAATTATGTTACAATGATATCTCGAACGAATGTTATGCTGACATACAGGAGAAATACTTACATAATATTATAAGTGTGTAGTATGGGTGTGTATACAAATGGAAAGTAATAACTAAATTAAATGTACTTAATTTTGTCGATCCAATTATGACAAAACGTCAAAAACCTCATTTCCAGTATTATATATATACAGGTCCAGTTCCATGAATGATTCTTTGGTTGTTGTTAATAACTTTAACTTATTAGCACATCTTCGGGTAAGTATTTTCAAATTTCCTGTAATAATGTGTGATTGTTGTGGATCAAGAAGGTTACTACAATTCTCAAATGACCAAATAGTACACAACAACATATACTAATGAAGGTTATATTTACACATGACTGTGATGGGCTTTAGTGTAATAACAATGACATCAAAATAGGGGTTTGACCAATTACGCACTATTTGGCTGTCCAGTAATTATGAGGAATTCAAATAAATCTACTTTGTTGATATTAGGCCAGTGGCATTATACTATGAACCAAATTACTGTAACAAAACTAGCACAACATTGTCTTATTGATAAAGTGAACAGGCAGTAAGTTGAAAGTCAAGGCATAAAGTTTATTTTTTAATATGCAGTGTTTACCCTCTGTGATTATTCTGTTAGACTTTCTTGATCTCTGATTCTGCTAACTTGCAAATAGCTCCTTGTTATGCCTCATGTTGTGTTGAGATGATTGGTATATGCATATCTTACATTGTTTTGACCACATTAAGTTTTTCAAGCAACTGAATGAAGGTGAGTCCTCAGAGGTGGCCTTATGAGGTGTCAAAAATTATTGTATAGGTCCCTATTACTTGGCAGCAAGATTCTTCTTTTCATATGGTTATATCATGTGATTCTTTGGTCCTTCCTAAACAACAATCTTGCAATCGATTATATAGTATCTGTGCATATGTGTAATTGCAAAATACATCTTAACACACTTGAAAGGATAATGATTGAATTTGATAGCTGTACAACAGTTTAATATGCTAAAAGTTGATACGTATATATACACTCAATAAATAAATAAATAAATAAATACACATATATAAAACAAGATGCATTGTGATTTTATAATGACGTTACTTCTGATTCAACAACTTCCTGGCTAACATCTTGCTCAGCTTCAACCAGTTCGACTACATCACCATTACTGACATCACCATTACTCACAGCACCATTTGCTGTCTTGTGTCCCTTCTTAATGCTGTGGTATGGTTTAAGCTTTCTAAACAAAATCAGGTAGATCACTACCACAGTTGATATCAACCCAGCTAGCAGTAATATTGGGAGGTAAGTACGATGGTTTGCTGCCACGTAAGCTGCATCACCTAACAAATGGCAAAATGTGAATTACTCAGGTGTTTTAAAAACAAAGTCTTTATAAAAGCAAACTACTGATGACATTTTACGGTGGAACCTGTTAATCATGACACTTGAAATGAGGACACCTGTGTAATCAGGACACTTGGTAATGGTCCAAAAGTATCCCTTAGCATGTAAGCTGACCAGGAAAATCAGGGCACCTTGATAATCAGGACACTTTTGATCAGTCCCAAGGTGTCCTTAATATACAGGCTTCACTGTAATAAATTCTGACTATTACATATACATGAATGGTGTGATCAATTATATCAATGAGTTGTATCCAACACACTTGATTGACAATATATGCAATGGACCAGATTGATGATGGGGAAGGGAATGATGTAGTATGTACATTTAATTTGCCTTAAAATCATATACGTATGTACTTATACAGAACTCTTCAAAATTCAACATATAGAAGCATTGACTACTGAACCACCCTAATATAACAACCATCAGTTCCCACTACATCTGTGTTGTAATATGCAAACCAGCTATAGGGTTGGGCAATATTGAACTTTCTTCCCACGGTAATTGTGGAGCTTGTTATCACGATTATTGCAAATATCACGGTATTGAAATGAACTATAGCAAGTACACTTACACATTACATTTGCATGGGTGAACTTTGTTTACTAGCTACCACAACTGCAAGGAGTTTGGCCTAACTTATACGAGATGCCATGGAGTGCTATAAATTTTGAAGGAGGCATAGATCCTATGTATACAGCTAGCAGATAATTTTACTAATGTGAGGCCAGAATTTTTATCCCACAATCACGGTAGTGTTGCATCTGGTACACTGCATGTCTTCTAATAATCAGTGTGTCCTTCTTGTAGTAGTGCATGGGTTAGGCTTGTTTGCTAGTACAAGGAGGCTGAAATAGTGATTGACAAGTACAATATGGCATTGTTAACATGTGTAAGTGTGTAGTGGTAGCTGTATTCCTGCCATGGTATCTCAATAACTATTTATACCAGTATGGCGGTTTTTCAAAAACAAGGCGGTTTTGGTTATTGCCAGCTGTAATATCGCTTTGTTACCATCATACCAGTATATCGCCCAACCCTACAACCAGCTGAGCAAAAGCCGTGCAAATTCATTCAATTCCATTATATTGCTTCTGTGCTATCAAAAAAGGAGTAGACAGACAAAATTTCAGCATTTTATGGTGAATGGAAGAGCACTAGACAGTCAGAACAGCAATAAATTTGATTTGTACAGCAACAACATGAGGGAAAATTACAGGCACTTAAATAAATCAATCATAATTCACAACTAAAACAAGCTATGAAGACGGGACTTGACTCAACCTGTTCACCATAAACTGGCAAATCCATCAATATATGGTACTGTCCCTATACTTCTCTGTGTGGACAATCAAGAATACAATATATAATAAAAATGATGACGGTAAACTTTATTTCTACCACATTGTAAATGATCGAGCACCCATAACTCATGTTCTTTTTTCTGTACAAATATGAAACGAACATTTCTTACTCTCCATGAACAGGCAAACCTGAAGACTGGTTTTATTGAGTTGAACTTTGTTTCAGTGTGTACTGAAGCAATTAGAACATACGGAACTTAATTAGAATATGTGGAACTTTTATGTAACCTCTCTTAACATACTCCCCGAAATTAAGGACACAATAGAAAAAAACCTCTATAATAAGGACGGCCCAAAAGGTACGTATGGTTAATATTAATACATTTTTTACTTCTGAAAGAGGAAAACCTCTATATTACAGCAAAAGGTGGTCAAACATTCTGGGTCCCAAAATGTCTGTAATAGAGAGATACACTACTGTATATAGTGTAACTTACCCCACAAGGGAGCAGTGCATCTTGACAAAGCTCCACTACTAACCAGAATACCCATCACTAAACTCTGAAATGAAACAATGCAAGCCAACACTTAAACACATAATTAATTCATACCTGTGATGCTGAGCCCAGACAATCTGATACTATGACAGTTGATGTTATTCTCATCATAGGAAAACTAAAGCTAAACAAGCACACACCAATCAAAAACTGGATAAAGTTTACAGTGTGTAATTCACTTCTACAAAATGGTTCACAGTCAGAACAGAACTCGTGGGATATTCGAGCATCTGGATTCCAGAAACAATGATATGGCTCTCCAGAGTGCATTCTACAAGCTTCACATGAAGCATTGTCTGATTCCAGAATTGTTTCTATAGAGCTATTGAAGTCTAAATTAGTCCGATTGTTACAAGGTCCACTAAACTTATCACAAGGATCACCACCAATAGCCTGCCAGTCTGTTATTAGCATACAAGTAGTCAGTGTGAGTGACATTCCCAGAAGAAATATGAACCGATTATCCAGTCCCCTTCTCTGTAGTAGAAATCTACCACAATATCCGACATGGCGTTGATACAGTACATGGTGTATTATGTATGTAGGTACTGTATTAGGACTACACATTATACTTGAAACTTATATTCCTTCCAACACTTCTTACAATGTGGAGTTAATTATCTGAACATCAATTAACTGAACTGTGAGTGTTAAACATACTGTTTTTCTTAATCAAACAGGTGTATGCTCTATTAGAGCAACTCAACAGAATTATGCACACAAAAAGCCGGCAAGTCCCACCATGAGTATATTGACAGAAAGAAAACACTTTTTATGCATGCATAGCTCCATGGTCACTTCACGAAAGCACATGATTTTTGTGCTATAATTGCCAGCTACCTTCGGCTCCTCACATTCCAAATTTCAGCAAAATTGCTTCATGTATTCATGAAATTACAACCCCTCAAAATTAGGCTTATCTTCATTCTTATGTTGTTTATTAAACCAGGTGCACGCCCACAGTCGGCCGAAGGCCCACAGCCGGCCTTTGACCGGCTGTGGGCGTGTGCCTGGTTTACTGAAATTGTTTTCATAAAAGTGTGTGTGTGTACCTATCTATCTACCTAATCTACCTATCTATGTTTGTCCATATGCACCCATGTGAGCAAAATCATTAAATAATGGTAAAAACAGCTTTTACGTAAGAAATAAAAGCAAAATGAAACCTGCATTAAACTTCTGTACAGGTGAACTTTGCTGTGAGGTGGTTTCTTTTCGGCGGACTGAAATACGGGTGTGGCGACTTTCCTCAGACTTTGTAAATTACTTTCCCTTTGAGGTTTTCAGGTATTTAACAACTGAAAAACAACGGTGCAGGCCTCGTACACTATCAGGAATAGCCTATCGCTTCGAGTTGAAAGGGGATGTATCCCTTGCATACGCGAACAATAATGAAGAGCAGCTTTGAGGCTATGTCGAGAGAATTTGTGGGAAAAAACACGATAGTCAAACTATAAAACAGTTAGAAGATAATTCTGTGCGTAATATGTCGGTAAAAGTGGTTTGTTTAACAAGTGTTTCCTTAGCAGTGCATAGCAACATAATTGAATGAATTACAAAAAATTCATGAATTACAAAATACGAGAATAAGCTAGTAATATTATTGCACAACCCAAAACTACCCTATTGGTTAAAACAATAAAATAGTAATACTTACATGGTTAATTCATAGTAGCATATACTATCTATGGTTAATTCCAGATGAGTTAGCTAGCTGCATGGTGCCTGGCTTTTAGAAGTAGCACAACAACTTGTTTTCGTTTGTTTTTTCCGGTGGCCTAAAGTTTTCTTTATTTTTGCACACTCATGCGCAACTCAACTGTCACTAAATTTGGTACACATTAATGAAGTATTGAGGTGAATTTACATACCAAGTATAGTGCAAATTTGATAAATATTCACAGAGTTATGAACAACTATTTGCATAAAAAGACCATTTTTTTTTGTCATGAAAATCGGTTTGTGTGTTGTTTAACCATCATACAGTAGCTCACACTTTTTGTAGTTTAAAAGAAATTGCTGTGAGAGTTAGTTACAAGTAAAAAATCCTAACGTCATGCAAAATGGTGCATGTAAAATACAACCAAGCAGTACAAAAAGTACAAAAAATATTAACAAAAAGTTGATCAAAACTTGACCTTCATACCTAACTCCCAAACCTTTAACTACTGAGCTGTTGTTGTCAGCTGCTCAGCTTACTTACAGTAATTTCTTCCTTATAAATGAAAATTCTAGTATCCACACAATACTAAATGTTCACAATTGCATAGATCTACTAAATGAAAAATATAGATTGTTCAGCAGCCATTTCTTGGTAGCCACCTTTAATTCCACAACTTTTTCCACAGGACACCCTTTTTTACAGCTTAGCTGTTTTTTACATGGATACACATGTACAGTAGGCTGTTTGATTTTATGCACTTTTCAATGACACCTCTCCCTCCACATTAGTTTGGATAATCAACTTTCCATTGTAATCTTATCTTGTTGCCATATCCAACTCCCATAATGTTCTATATCCATACACGCTGTAGCTGCTTTAATATTTGTGGTGCTTGAATTTTAAATAGGCATAAATGAAAGCAATTCATCTTCAACATCTTCAACTTCAGCTTCCTAGCAGCATAGGCAGTTAGTTAGACTAAAAGTAAGACCATCTCAGCAAAAGTTATGGCCAAATTTTTAGTATTTAGAAAGTTACATAAACATTAAAAATATCAATTTGTTAGTAGCACAAAATTTAAGAATTGTTCAATTCAATCTTGTGGTATAGTTTTAAACATGTTATGCTCTGGCTGCTATACTAGAGCATTTGAATGTTATTTTTAGTGGCTTTTATGTAAGCAAACTGCCAACTATTTGGCACATCATTCCAACACACAATAAACACAAGCAAGAACACAGCAGCTTAATATGAACACCCTTTCTCCCTCCCCACTTCTTTGAGAGTATGCAAATAACTTTTATATGTAGAATTATAGCTATACAGAGTACAAAGAAGATAAGGTTGGTAACGCCAGCATCCAACAACTCAACATTTTTATTCCTAACACGATTTGCTCAAAATTTTATTCAAACATACATCACATTTCAATTCTTTAAAAATCGCGTGCTTAAAATGATGATTCTATCAGAATAGATGACTGTTCTATTAGAATATCTCGATGGTACAACTTGCTGCAGGGAAGGAAATGCATACTCGTTACTGTGGATTGATGCTGCAGTTAATCACGTTTTACTATCACTAATCCAAAGCACAAATGCATTTTTGCTTGAATTTCTCATCCCACTATATACGTAGCTGGAAAATTTTGAGGGACAATTATTTCGTGAATTTTGGGAGTGACAAGAGCTTCACTTATGATCATGCATCACACGTACTACCATTGATTGCTCTGGGATTTCTTTTAAAATGCAAAATTTGCTTCTTTACACTTTATGCAAAATTTTTGATCCTCAAAATTTCTGCTATATGTCTAAAAGTATTGTAGGCAAAATCAACATATCTTTGCTTGTAATAGTACTGTACTGCATTACTACAGTACTGTTGTATGTATACTTACATGGTGACAGCTGATAGTGGAAAGAAGGACAGTGATATGAGGAATATGTATGAGGACCACTTTACATCTATTCCAAAGTTGTCTGATAGAATTGGATTTTGCAGTGTCTCAATGATAGCAAGGGCACAGTTGATAATAAAGAATGCCACAATCATAAACACCAAGCACTATTATTGTAACTTGTTAAGGATAAAAAATTGTGTTGTCTACAGAAACTCACGTTTGCACAGTGCACACATGCACACTGCCCGCATGAATGCACACACAGACTCTCACATACTATACAACACACACACACACACACGCACACACACACACACGCACACGCACACACATCTACACTCACATACTACACTACACACACACAATGAATTCAAGGATACATAGAATGGTACAGCTATGCCACTCAAGATGGACAGCCTCCTACATTGTATACTAGTTCTCTTTAGGTCTGTCCATTTCTCTTTAAACATCACCACAGTGATTAACATTTGCATTGTCCCATAAAACACATAGAACCATCCAGACCATCGGAAGTCATCCACCAAAGGAATTTGAGCAACTAGAGCTGCAATTCCTGTCAAAGATAAGCATGTGAAGTACAATACATGCATAGCTACACTAACGTACTGCAACTGTGTATATGTGTGTATGGATATATGTATGCAACAGAAATGAGTGCATTTGCAGCTAGTGATTGACTGAGCCAGGACTTTACTTCTATCTATTCTGTGGTACTATAACTTGTAATAAACAGTCAGGGATGAGCATATTGTGGTCGGGACAAGCCACCACTCAAATAAAGTAGCCACCACTACCACTCAACAACCACTACAGATTCACCTCTAACTAAGGTTCCCACGCGTATCTGTATGCGTGTGCATGCATGTGCATAACACATAAAATAGGATGGTAAGGACGAACAAAATATTTTAAAAATTACCTGGACCAAATGCAATACCAAGAGTCCCTAACATAAAATTTAGTAAAAATGTAACATTCTTTAACTGAGATTTCTCAGGATCTTCTCCAACTATATCCCTCACAGTATTGGTAGTCTCTCCAATGTATATTCTTAATAATGTACTCTGTCCACCCAGATGAATCCCTTGAAGAAACCTCCCAACAAGGACCATCCAACCAAAATATGCCACTCCGTAGAACAGACCACCAACCACTAACAATATCAATCCTAGCAACATTAAGTATTTCAGTTTAATGTGCCAACTGCTCAGTCCAGAAAATATCAATGAAGCAAACAGTTCTCCGATACTGAATATGGCAATAGTGAGCGAGTAGAACACATCACTTTCTCCTAAACCTGCTTGCTCCTAGAGAAGATACACATTAATTTATATTAACGTCAATGTTTAGCCATCATGTTCATGGTGCATGTGAGGATAATGTGGCTTCATGAGGATATAATTCTGCTACAAGGGCACCAACCATCAGCCATGAGATACATACAAAAATAACCAAAATGGAAAATACCAGCACCTGGAAGTTGTTTTGCTAGCAAACCACTCCCCTCCAATCCCAATTTTCCTGTACTGTGGGTTATGAAATATAGGCATGCATAACTGATGATCACAGTTTTCTAAACTAGACAATAAAAGGAATAACAAAAAACCCATTAATGCATACAAAAGAAACCTTGAGATTGACATTAGCTTTTTATCACATGTTTGCACATACTGTAAATTCACAGCTGAGGTTTCATGTAACACTATACAGTGATTTATACAGATACATACAGTTGGAACACAAGCAGTTGAAATATGTACGCATGTGATTCAGATAGCACATTCTAATAAAATTGCAGACTACTACTTGACACAGCTTAATTATTTTTATGCATATCTATGTTTAGCTCAAGGGTGGGAGAGTGAGATAGGTGCAATATTACACTATGATTTATACGTACGTTAGGATCCTCAGGGTGTCGAGGGTTAGTGACAAACTGGTATTGTGAAGACAGTGTGATAGTGTAGGTTGTTCCCATCAATAAACTAGCTGCGTGAATTATGATCCAATTTCTTTTGTAGCGCCGTGTTTCATCATCATCTAAAACAATGATTCTCGACGTAAACACGTAACACCATCATTATAAACACACCACTATCTTTGCTGCACGAAGCTACGTCAAGGTACTTGCTATAAACGCAGGAGACGCGGCTGGTGCAGCTCTGCAATTTGTTTTGCATGTCTCCTCACTATAATTTTGCCGTATGCGCTTATGTCAGTATTGTGATAAGCACCCCGCGCCTTCAACTAAACAAGGTAAAATTTTGTGCCTGTAAAAAGAGTGCACTTAAGAGTTTTACGGTAGTAAAAATTCGTTGCCCACAATCAAAGTGTACGTTGGATTCATCTCAGGATTTATCGCCTGGTTTATTCTGTGTTTTAGGAAAAGATGGTAAGATTGTAATTAGAACTATAATCAGTAATATACAGGCGAGCAAGCAAAAGTTGTCCATTATTCGTGAACACCATCGCACATGTAGTCACGTGTTTTATACCTTCTTTTTCTCTCTACCATAGTCTGGTTTGGAGACAGTTCCCGGACAGGTTGGGTTTATGGTTGTAGGCAGCGATGGCTCTGTGGTCACGGTGAGTGTAGATTTAAGATAAGATACTGGGCAGTCAGCTCAGCGGGTTTGCCCAGGGGGTGAAAACCCCCAAATGTTAAATCACGCACTATCAATATTATGAAAGGGCAAACTGGTTTGTTCTGTGGATACAGACAGAATATGAAACTTGTTTGATAGATGAGAATATAGAAGTGTTTGATACCAAGAACACGTATATGTACGGGATGCCATTACATCCTGATAAATTGTAATAATTGTTGAGAAAATGTCAAAAAGGATGGTATGTGTGAATTATTGTAACAGTTATGGTTGTTAGAAGCTGTTTAAAGAAGCATTGAAGGATGGATGTAAATGACTATCCAGCACTATAATTATTTCAAAGAAGACTAACTGCTTTAGTTGCTAAGGGTTGTTAGCCCAAATGTGAAATTCACCCTACAAGCCACAGTTAAACAGCTACAACTACAATACACAAAATAATATGTGCTTACAGGTTTTTGCAATTGAATTCGTCGCCTTTGCAATTGAATTCGTCCCGTTTGCAATTGAATTCGTCCCGTTTGCAATTGAATTCGTCGGTTTTGCAATTGAATTCGTCGGTTTTGCAATAGAATTCGTCGCGTTTGCATTACAATTCGTCATAAGCAAAACGGCTCCAAGAAACCGACCCGTTCATTAATAGATGAACTATTTATGCCTTTGAGAGTTACACTTGAGACACTAGAAGGTAATTGAAGCTGGTAGTACGCGAAGCTGATAGCTGTCTGACAAGTTAATTAGCTTGCTCGAGAGTGGCGTAGTAGAGTTTGGAATGTTGCTGGAGAGGCTGTAGAGGAAGAATTATTGCCTTATAAAGAGTTGTTTACTACTGTTGTACTTGAACAAGTTCTTGTAGCAGCTGCTACATCATGTTTTCGTGTTTGCTCCAGCTGCCATTCTTGTTACGGACGAATTTAACTGCAAAAGCGACGAATTTAACTGCAAAAGCGACGAATTCAATTGCAAGAATTCAATTGCAAAATCGACGAATTCAATTGCAAAATCGACGAATTCAATTGCAAACGGGACGAATTCAATTGCAAAAGCGACGAACTCAATTGCAAACGGGACAAATTCAATTGCAAAGTCGCCGAATTCAATTGCAAAAACCTGTGAAAATATATTCATTCATTAACTTCACTGGTGGTTTTAGAGATACGAATAGAACATCCCATATTTTATATGTTCATAGTTCTCTAGTGTTCTGTAAAATGTACTCATGATGTAATGATGTCCCTTAAATATGCATGTTCTTAGATTTTTCTGAAGACCTCTATATGTAGTGTGATCCATTAGAACAGCTACGAAACTGAATGTTAGAATGTTTGAGTTGTTATTTGAAAGCCTCTTGTAAAACAAAATACTGTTTTGTTTATAAGTCATTCATGTTAGAATCTCTGAGATGTGGCTTTCAAACCTGCCAGATAAGCACCTGAAATGTTTATCCAGATATTGAATGGCTTATGAATGGGTTGTTAATAATGCATAAGATTTTGCCTGAACATTCACCACAAGTTTGCTATGTTTCCTTGTTGATGTGTCCAAGAAAAGCAGGGAGGCACATATACCATACAAAATGGATTGATAAACTTGTCGAATTTTTTACACAATTGCATGGTGACTACAATGCTAACAAACTGTGCATGCATGAAATACACATAATAGTTCTAAAGCTAGTGTTTTGTGGCAGTCCAGGTTTTCCTGTAGTCTTTCTTTTAGCAGTCATCATCAAATCTGCATTGAAGTTTGCATTTGCATTCATGTACGTTAAAGTAGTAGCGAAGAGGACATTTAATGAAACTTGGACAATAATAAACACACTTGCAGCTCCTGTTGTCCCATATATATCCATCTGGGCAGGATCCAGGAGCAGGGCACAGGCACTTGCAGCTGAGATGTTCTGTAAGCTCCATATATTGGATTCCTTTGAAGGAACAATGATTATCTATACACTGGAACACAAAAGCCCATCGGCGCACCACATGTGTACCTCCTGGTACACAGTTTTTGGGATATCCACAGACCAGTCCACCACATCGGCTGACTGTGATCGGTGGCCAGTAAAGGAATCCAGGCTTGAAATAAGCTCTCCTGAGAGGTCCACTATAGCAATTGGGCATGTTTTGTGGGCCAGCATTAGTAGCAACTAAAGCGTTGTACTCTAAGCTGGCCTTGGTATCGTCTACAGAAATAAAGGTCATCTTGACATTAATATTTAGAACTATAATTTTATCTTTCTACTTAGCAGTGTATCATGTAGTGAAGTATAAAATACTCTAGAAGGTTACATTGAAATTAATGGTGATATTTATGGTTTTGTGTACAGTGTATGTATGTACCGTGCACGTATTGCTAAAAGCTGTTATTTGAATATTTCTAGCTATACGGTAATTTCTTACCTATGTAGTAAGCTGCTTCCACTTCAGCTGCAGTAGTATCAGGTGAGCTGAGATCAATCTCTCTTCCTCCATGTACGCTCTCAACCTATTAAAGAAAGCATAACCTTTCAAACTGTACACTCGACTGTCCATTTTGCTTACAAAGAGAACGTAGCACACCACAGTGAACAGCAAACTTGGGAACATCATTTTCTTTACTTGCTAGTATTGACTTCACTTTCCTGTTTTGGTCAAATTGTGATCCTTTATACTTGTAGCTCCCCATCAGGGAGCCATGCAGGTTTATTGCCAAATGACTGACAACTTTTGTTGTTAGTGGGCAGTAATGTGAATTTGTGGGAGATGAATATTTACAAGGTCGGGATGTTTTGTCTGTTGTATCCTATGCGTGGGTACGTGTATTTTGGACAAAGTGTGCTTGCTTGCTCATGGTGGTATGTAACCGATGTACCCTAATATGTTTACCACGTGCAGAATAACCCTTTAATATTCCACAAATCTAAACATAAGCCACTTTCTAGTTATAAGCATTTCAACTAACATATATGCTACTGTAGTATATACCCCCCTGTGCCTTTGGCAATCTCCTTTAAGACTGATTGATCTTAATGTCACTCTGCTAATTGTAAATACATATACATTCTTATCACATACATATCTATTGTCAATCAGGTCTCATATGCCACTCCAACAGATTCTGGTACAACTATTCCACAGTTTCTTGCTATACAGTTTTCTTAAGTCATTCTTTCCAGGTACTTGTAATGCGAAATGATGTACTTTTCACATCTTACGCTGATTTTTGTTATATGCTATACAGTGCAGTAGAAATTTATGTGGACTTTGTAAATTAAACAGAGCCCGAGTACGTGTTGCCAAGTAACATGCTATTAGCATGGTGTAATATGGACGTGGGCCTTAAAGTTAAAAAGACACTCCACCTAGTAACATGCTGTTAGTAGAAATGTGCAATGTGAACGTGGGCCTTAAAATTAAATCCTCCCAACTATGTGTTGCCAAGTAACGTGGTCTTTGTGAATCTGACTTGTAGAAATTCTAATCAAAACATAGGATATCATGAACTAGTTGTGAACATTCATGAACCGAGTTGTATGCATATAGCTGCACAGCTATTTGTAAAGTTCATGAGCAGTTTGTGAATTCACCAGCTATTATATGACAAGTAAGCCTTCATGAAAGTTCGTGAAAAATTTAGAGCATTAAATTTTTTTATGCACTCTACTATGCCATAACTTCAGAATGAAATCACACCTCCACTATTATTAACTCTTGCTTCAAGTAAAAGCCATGTTCCTTTTTAGCAGTTAGACCTTTATTTTGGTACCATGTTTTAACAAGTTGCTTAGTGCATCAGGGAGTTAAAGACAGACATGATCAATTTTCTGTACAAAAATGGAAACCAAAGGTCAAATCTTGTGATGGCACTATATCTAAAACACACGGGGGAGGGAGGTCGTGGCACGTTTAAACCCACATGCACTATGAAGCACCAGTTTAAAATATTTTTATTAAACACAGTGATACTACCTGTTGGAAGTACCAGATCACACATCAATGATCCTATAATAATCATCTATAATCAGTGTTACTGTTGCGTGAAAACCGTGACTGCCATGCATCGTCATCACTATAAGCCCCGTTTCACCATAACGGCTGGGTTTTTTCAATCGAGAATCACACTGCATGTTACAAACAACAAATGAAGTAGAACCGAAATATGTATCACACCCCTTCATCTACTTTTTGTACAGAGACTATTGGCTCACGTGAAATTCTTTCAGTGTTTGTGCAATACTATGACGAGTTCACGTGGGCTTGTCCTACTCCCCCTGTAAAACACGTATCATAAGGAGTACCATTTGTGTGGAAAGTTTCATGGTTTTATGAAAAAGTGTACAGTATTGCCAATTTGTGAAGTATGTCTACAATCCACTGTACTATTGGAGGCATGGTGAGATTATTACAGACAATTCCCTTTGTTTTTAAATTTTATATCATAGACATTACACATGAAGCCATCTATGCATTCACTACCTATAAATCAATACCTTACACTAAAAGAAAAGGAACACAAAAGGTCAGTTCATGATGCATGTATGATACCAAATTACCCGGTCATTAGTAGAACAGTTTTTTCCCCAAAACTTATGTATCAGAAGCAAGCTTGTACGAATGTCTTATCAAATATATTTTTGTACAGACACTGTATCCTTGTATATTTCTGTGTGTTTATTTCAAGGACTGCTAAACGCTCACACATCGAATATTTTTTTGCCTTGAAACACTGTCAAGTATGATATCTATGTATTTTATCTGGGTGAATTTTCTACCAATAGAGAGCATATTATGATCGGACGTTTTGTCTGGCCAAAATGGAACATGCTCAGACAAACAACTATTTTGGTCAGAAAATGTCAGATGTCTAACCATTATTTCAAGCACTGTTTAGGACATCTTAAAAGGAGTATTAAGCATTACAGCAAGTCCTCCCTCCACACATGAGTGGCTGGTTCCGGTTTAGTATGTTCTTCACCAGCTGGATCATATCGCTAGTGTCGGTGAGTAGTGTTTGTTGATAGGTTAAGCTTCTTGCGAGAAACAGCTTCTTTGTTCACCCACCGTTTGTGATGGCATCTGGTTTCTTGCTACAACGAATTTCTGTCTCTTTACTGTTACGTTCTTCTTCTTCATCGTCATCAAGAATAGCTGAGAGAATGGTACAGGGTAGCATCTTCCATTCATTACTCTTGCAGAATATGCATATTATGCTTATATTAAAAAGTCATTGGGGTGTACCCTTTAACACTTTTTGGTGATGATGACATTATAACCAGTGCATTTTTGAAGGGGCAATATACAGCATTGGATACTCCCCTTAAAAGTATATTATGAACTCTACAGAGATAACAGTATAATGTAGTTTCATTGATTAATTATTTTTTGACATACTTATTGCATGGTGACTACAATGCTAACAAACTGCGTATACATCATTGAGCTAGTGTTCTGTGACAGTCCAGGCTTTCCTGTTGGAAGGTTACATCTGCATTTGCGTGTTTGTTGGTCTTATTAGTAGCCAATTGGACATGGTGCTTCCTTCTGTAGGGTAGGACAATGACAGGTTCATTATTTGTTGCACTTTTGAGTCATGGGTTCACTCAGAGCATTTGCAGCTGACATGTTCAAGAGGCCATTATACCACTCTCTTGCTTCTCTTGTAAGCTGCTCACTTGAGCTGCAGTAGTACAAGCTGAGTTGAGATATATACCTCCATGTACACTCTCAACCTACATATCAAAGAAAACACAACCTTTCAAACTGCACGTATACCCACTGTATGTGAGTGTCCATTTTGCCTACAAGGAGGATACAGCACATCAGCAAAGTTGAGAACATCACTTTCTCAGCTTGCCCTGATGTCACTTGGTGATTTTGCTGAAGTTGTATATGCTGTATTCTTTTATACTAGCTCCTTGTCTGGCCATTATGTAGTTTTTCCATATGACCAATAATTTGTGTTGCTAGCAGGTAGTAATTTGAATTAGTGGGTGATGAATATGAGATGTTGTGTCTGTTGTAAAACATGCTGCTCTGCTTTGTGTGTGTGTATGTGTTATTGTTGAGGCAGCATACAGTAGCTATGCAAGTGGCTAGAGCATTGGCCTGGTAATCGAAGGGTTCCAGGTTTGATTCCCAGTTATGCCAAATTGGTGTTCTTTGACCAAGAAACTTTACACACATTGCTCCAGTCTACCCAGCTGTATATTGGGGTTTTGATGGCCTGGGGAAACAGCCCACTCAGCTAGAACATCAATGGGTACCTGGTGTTTACTGGGGAAGCAAATGCTTAACTATCGTGTCTCATTTAGCAGTGTTGGGGGGTGGAATTTCAGGTTCCGCAACTTCTCTCCATGAGACCTGGACAGTCCTCCTGTGGGTTACTAGCCTGCCCAGGAAGATTTGCCTGCACAAGGCTCAAGTGTCTGAGTGGTACACAGGCATCCCAGTGCTGGTTCACTGGGCGGCAATAGCTGCGTTTCGCACGGCTGCTGTATACAGGCTTTGCTCTGTGTGTGCACATGTGCATGTACAACTCTTATTTTTGTATGGTACACTACTCTTTTGTTGATTCTTCAAAGTGCACAATTTAATTGCCTTAATTAAATTTACTGCTTAAATCCTGCAATCAACTCTTGAGTGTGTGTGTGTGTGTGAAATGTGTCTTTCAGCATTTAGACTATTTCTGTCCAATAGGTATTTGCAACAGGGTTACTGGGATCAAAACTAAATCAAGTAATATTTAAATTGTCAAACGGTCAAGGCTGTTTTTCTGGTGAAATCAAACATTCAAGATATATTTTTGTTGATCAAATCTCTTTGACCATAGTCCAAATTGTACTTCTGGGCTTGTGCTAGTGAATACCCTAGTATTGTGTAACGTGAACATGGGCCTCAGATGTTCTATATGTGTTAGCTCTCTGTGAAACTGACTTGTAGACATTCTGATCACATTATGGGATATTAGTTTAGGAAACAGATAACATTAGCCAAATCTTGCCATCAAAACAACCTGAAGCTTTATGTATTATTAAAGATTTATTGATAGAACTATTTTCTGACTGACAGACAGACTGACTGCTGAATGACTGACTGACTAACTGACATATTTAGTTTTGTTGTGTTGCAGTTGATGCAGTACGTGGATAAATAACAGAAATGTATGTTAGTTCTTTTTTTGACGTATTGTATGGTGACTACAATGCTAACAAACTGTGCATGCATGAAATACACATATTAGTTCTAAAGCTAGTGTTTTGTGGCAGTCCAGGTTTTCCTGTAGTCTCTCTTTTAGGAAGTTCCAGGAAGTCCAATAAAGGCACATGTCCATGTAGATATACTACACTTCTTTGGTGCAGTGCAGTCTGCATCACTGATACACTCACGGCATTCACAGGTGGAATGTTCAGTGAGCTTAATTAATCGAGTTTCAATGAAGTTGCATCGGCTGTGGTTACATTTGTATACATTAGTCCACTGGCTGAGCACACGTTTAGTACTGGCTACACAATACCCAGGACGGCAAATCAATCCATCACATTTTCTGATTCTGATTGCTGGCCAGTAGAAGAATCCAGGCGTGGAGTAAACTTTTTTGACAGGTCCTCTAGAACAATAAGTGTTTATACCACGCTCTTCCTTTACGTTAGTATTGTATATTGAACTGGCCTCGGAATTGCCTGTAAAACAGAGAGTGTATCGCAATCAATATTAATGATAGTGCTGACTAAAGTAGTACTCTCAGTATGTGTATGGCTTTTTTGTGATATATCATTTAGGGTGAGTGGTATTTGCTATTGTAGAATTTGTGGGCTAAAACATTTTATACAGTATATGGATGCATACATACTGTACCTAAAACTAAATCATTTAAAATGTGTACGCAAGTGATTTTACAAATTCATAGCTTTACATTTTTACTTAGAATATGCATACGCCTACAGTATGTGATGTCGTTATAAAACGCTAAGTTCCAGTTAACTTTAAAGAGATACACTAGGTAGTAATTTAACCAATGTATTGTGCATGGAATTGATTATGTACATATTTCTACGTATCTCTTACTTATCTTGTAAGCTGCTGCCGCTTGAGCTGCAGTAGTATGAGGTGAGCTGAGATCTATTCCTCCATGTACTCTCTCCATCTGTCAAGAAAACATGACCTTTCAAACTGCACATATCGTGAGTGTCCATTTTACTTACAAGGAGAATACAACACATCTCGGTGAACAGCAAACTTGAGAACGTCATTTTCTCAGCGTGCTCGTGTAGCGGCTTTACTTTCCTGTTTTGGCCGAGTCTTGTTATTTTATACTAGCTCCCCATCAGGGAGCCGTACAGGTTTTATTGCCAAATGACTGACAACTTGTGTTGTTAGTGGGCAGTAATGTGAATTAGTGGGAGATGAATATTTACAAGGTCAGGATGTTTTGTCTATTGTACCCTACATGTAGATGTGTTATTTTGGACACTAGTGCTGAATGAAGTGTGCTTGTGTGTGGGCCTCGTAGTGGCATATAACTGGTGTACCCAAATTTGTTTACCTCATACTTTGATATAAACCACATTCCACAAAACCTAAACTATAAGCATCTCAACTGACTTACATGATTACTGTAATATTTACCTTAGGCAGTCTTCTTTAAGATTGATCTTAAAGCCACTCTTCTAATTTTAAATACATGCGCTTATGTCACTCCTACAAATACTATTCCACTGTTTCTTGCCATGCAGTTTCTTAATAAAGTCATTTTTTAATGAGATATTTGTAATAGAAAAGTGTCGGACTTGCAGTTTGATAAACAAGAGTGTGTGTATGAAATGTTTCGCATGTTAGATTGATTTTGATTTTTTGTTCAATGCGATACAGTGTAGTAGTAGTAAGTGTAATATGAATGTGGGCTTTGAAATTAAACAGACGTATGTGTTACCAATTAACATGCTCTTTGACGATGCTATAGAAATGTGTAATGTGAATGTGGGTCTTGAAGAGTTATTAATTAAACAGTTGTTCCACCCTAGTATGTGTTGCTAAGTGACATGGTCTCTGTGAATCTGACTTGTATAAATTCTAATAAAATTACAGGATACGCATATCAGTTTAGAAAGCACGCTGGAGGTGGGTAACTTACAATCAAATGTACAGTGACAAGAATGGTTGACTATTTAGAAAACCTAGTGGATGTTCTGTGTCTGTATGCTGCTAAAGACTGCATTTTTATTTTAGAAAATGCACATATACACTTGTTTAGGGTATCAGGATTTTAAATAGTACTCTATTTACTGTTTACGCAGAGCAGAAATTTAGAACTCTGTTTGTGGTGGTTATTACTGTTTTAATTCATCAATACGTGTGCAGATACCCTGTATGTACAGAGCAGTGTAGTGAATTGGTTATCTGCAATATTGTTGATATTACTGATACAGCCTGTATCTGTACTTGCACTGTATGTACTGTCAAAGAGTTCATATTATAAAATAGTTAGCATGTGACTCTTGGTACTGTACAGAAAAGTAACTACATATAACTGATCGTTATTGTGGCCTAACATTGTTGTTGTCCCTGTCATGTTATTGTGACCATATTAAGACTCAAAATCACAATGTTCATGGAGTGTTGGTTAGGTATGGACAACCAAGCCCGAACATGTCTTCATGAGATGCTTCTAATAAATAATTCTTTTGAAAAAAAATTAGATTGATGGAATTGTTCTATTTAAAAAAAAAATTACTGACTGTATTTTGCGTACTTTTGCCCTATCACAGTTTGTACACTCATGCATCACCTTTGTCCTCCCAGTGTAAGGTGTTAATCAGTACATCAATGGCTTTGTGATGGACCAACTAGGCCAATTGTCTTTTTTTGTATTTTGAGCTGGCCTTGGAATAGCCTCAAAGCTAGGCAGTGTTGACAACAATCATTAATCTGTTGATGATACCAACACATTCCAGCATGTTCCTGCTGCTTCTTTCCCATCTGGGGGAGCAAGCACTTGTCTGGGCACAAGGTTATTGTCTGTGAGTAAAACCTTGTACACTCCCAACCTATCTAAAATGTAACCTTTCAAACTGCACATCACAATGAGCAGCAAACTGGATACGTACATATGTATGTACATTAGTATGGAAGGATCATTGATTTGCAAAAATACTTACCTTCGTGACACCTTGGCAGTATAAAAGTCGAGCTCAAGCATGCATACAAGGCAGCCTGATACAAGATTTGAAGAAAAAAAATTAATGGAGCTACTGTAACTAACTACGTACAGTGTACGTAACTTACAGGGACTTGAGCATGATGCACACATCATGGACTGACTTTTCTCCTCCTTCATGTGCCACTTTTTTTATTGCTTTTATAGCTGGAAATTTGCAGGTAGAGTGTCAATGGCTTCGTGTGTTGTCTATCACATAAAGATGAAATGAGAATCAAGGAAATACAGCAACTTGTGGTTACAGCCTAATGCTGTTCAATATTCCATAAGCTTTTCAAATACTTGTGCATTATGTATCCAAACATGACATTTATTTCAGGCTTGAAGCCTTAATTTAAAGGGTCTTAATATGCAGCATTGGCTAGTTTGTAAATCACCACCCGATTAGCCAGACATTCTAACAAATGGCTACATGGTCTTACTAATATTGTAGATATGTACTGTATAAATGATTTTTTTGACGTATTGTATGGTGACTACAATGCTAACAAACTGTGCATGCATGAAATACACATATTAGTTCTAAAGCTAGTGTTTTGTGGCAGTCCAGGTTTTCCTGTAGTCTTTCTTTTAGGGAATTCCAGGAACTCCAGTTCGGAGAATAGGTCTGCATCTGCATGTTCGTTGGTCCCATCGGTAGCCAACTCGGCATGATACTCCATCGTGTTCAGCAGTAGGGCACCGGCAGGTCCATGTGGATCTGTTGCACTTCTTTGGTGCAGTACAATCAGAGTCACGGCTACACTCACGACATTGGCAGCTGACATGTTCAAAAAGCCATAAATATTGAGCTCCAATGGAGTAGCATGTGTTGGTACACCTATACACAACAGCCCATCGGCGTACCAATTGTCTACGACTGGCTACACATTTCCCAGGATGTCTGTAGAACAGTCCGTTACATTGTTTGATTCTGATCAGTGGCCAGTAGAAATAACTGGGTGTGGAATAAACTCTTCTGAAAGGTCCACTGGAACAATAAGCCCTTGGACCAACTGGGCCAGTTGGGCCTCTACCACCAATAACAAACCTTCTGTATTCTGAACTGGCCTTGGAATTGCCTATAGAACCAAAAGTTAACATTATTATTGTATGTGGCAACTTTGCCCAGTATCAGCCTATCGTGGTGATTTTATAGGAATGGCATTTTAGATTCCACTTTTAATTAAATATGGCTTGCGAAAATAGATTTAGCTTCAATGTGTGAGACGTCAATCCTTTTAGTGTTTGTGGTCAGAGTAGTACATTCATATGTACATCCTGTACGTATGTAAGATTACTAAGTGCCTTAATTTCACTGCTAACTTACAGCTAACCTGAAATCCTTTAGTAGAAATTTATCATACGTAGACTTTATTACGTATGTACACCCTGTATGTATATATATTTCTATCGCTGCCTTACTTATCTTGTAAACTGCTTCCACTTGAGCTGCAGTAGTACGAGGTGAGCTGAGATCTATTCCTCCATGTACATTCCCAACCTATCAAAGATAATGTAACCTTTCAAACTGCACATATATGTGCACTCATTTTCCTTACAAGCAGGACACTGCACATCACAGTGAGCAGCAAACCGGAGAGCATCATTTCCTCTACTTGTTCTGATGTCACGTGCCGAGTTTGGTTGAGTTATTTTCTTTTATACTGGTTCCCTATCCAGCGTCATGTGGTTTTTGTCATACAACTGAGTGTTACTGGTGGGCAGTAATTTAAATTAGTGGGTAATTAATATTGAGAAGGTGGGATGTTTTGGTTATTGTGCGTGAACATATTTCCCTGTGTACATGTACTACATGTACAGTGTGTTTAACAGTGTTATGTTCTTACGGTACTGACAGAAGTGTGCTTGTTGGGAACAATCATCACCATATCCCTATGCTTACCCAAACATGCATTCTGCAAAATCTTCAACTACGTAGATGGTACGCCACAGTTTTAATTGACCCAACTGACTATCTGTAAATTGTTATATTTAATTTGGCAATCTTAAAGATTGATATACTGCTTCACTGGTGGGTAAGTGTATTCACATATGTGTCCTCAATCGGTTGTCCTTTGATGTTGCATAATTTGATGTACAATGCTTGATGAAATACATGTATGTATGTACAGTACGTAGTACCATTGGTGCTCTGAAGTGTAAGGAAATTAATTTGAGAAGGGATCATAAGAAACATGTAAAAAAGCAATGAATAAAGGGAGGTAATCTACACTTGCAGCTCTATACTAGTGGACATTTAATTCCCACAGTACAACCTGCTATTAGTATAGCCATGGGAATTATATGTCTACTAGTACAGCTGCATATGTAGATGACCTTTGTTTCATTGTTTTTCATTACTATGATGCCTATGGTAAATATAATTTTGTTTCCTTACATTGTTTGTTTGCCTTTTTGTAACACAATTTATGACTGGTGAACCAACGCATACCAACCAACGCATACCTCACCAAAGGAAAAACAATGGAACCGTACATTCCTCCCCTGCATGTGTTACCAAGTAGTCTGATAATCTGACTTGTACAATTCTCAGCACAATACAGCAGGATATATTATATGTTAGTTTAGGAAACAGATAGGGGGTGGATAAATTATAATTGAATATACAATGACAGGAATTGTGATTGTTTAGAAAACCAAGTGGGTGTCCTTTGTCTTAATACTATTAATTTTTTATTTGTGAGAAGAGATACGTACATAGTACGTATACGGTACCGCTCAAACGTAACATGTATGAGATGAAAATTCACGAAGGAAACGGGTGCCACGCCCTTTAATTAGTGAGTTTTTTAATCACTCACAATCGAGTGGTACGAGAAAGTGCAATGCTATGTTTGAGCAGTACCATATATTGTAAAATTCTGGTAATCCAGAGTAGCAATGTAGAGCTCACTTGTTTTTTATTTGTGTAGTAGTACAATTTTATTAATACAGTATGTGTGCTGTATGTACTGTATATGTGTACACACCTTATTGGGATAGCTCTATCTGAAGCATTGTGTAGAGTACATACGTACATGTACAGTATAATTACCGGTATTGGGATCGTTACTTTTAAAAGTAATATATTACTTATTACTTGCTACTACAGTGTAAAGTAACACGTTATAATTACATAGTAAACAGTGGCGGATCTGAAAATTAATTTTAGTGGTATTTAAAGACAATCATACAGTGCCTCCAAAAATAATTTTTTTGAAAGCTTGAGATTGGATTTCAGGTTTTGGTTAACAATCACACTAGATCCAATATTCTAATACTGTGGAGTAAACAAATGACTGATTGTAGCCTTGACTGCTCTATTAGAGTATTGCAATCATTGTTAATGTAGTTGAAGATAAAGTGCTGGTGAGGCTTTAGTAGCTATAGTAGATGTTAGTTATAGATGTAGTCGTTTGTTATAGTATATACTGTAGCTATGCTATGATGTGTTTAACATGGTGGTCATACAATGCATAGTTTAGCCTGTAGCCTTGTCAGGTAGTCAGGCAGCAGGTAGGCACAGACTAAAATTGGGTTTGGGCTTTTACCTGGTGTAAGTGCCACTAAGGCTTGGTGCCTATCATTGCGTAAAACATTTTCTATATATAATGTTTTTATGGGCAGCGTTTTGGAAACATGTGTCAATTTAATGGGGGAATACCAACTATACAGTACTACCGTGCTGTTACTACTGTATGATTTATGTTAAAACCTCTGAGAGGTGGCTACAAACTAGTCAGTGCTGCATGTTAAGATCTTTAAAAAGGCTCAAGCTTGTGATAAATGTAGTATCTGGATATTTGATAAGTTTACAGAGTACTGTAATATTGAAAGGCATTAGAGTTTGGTTGAGTTTTATCACAATTGCCCTACTTCGATACGTACAAGAAAAGCATCTAGACTTAAATAGATTGTTTTTTGTTGTTTTTTTTTGACACAATTGCTTGGTGACTACAATTCTAACAAATTGTGCATTCATGTAATACACGTGTTCCTAGTAACAGTTCTAAAACTAGTGTTTTGTGGCAGTCTGGGTTTTCCTGTAGTCTTTCTTTTAGGGCATTCCAGGAGGTCCAATTGGAAGATTACGTCTGCACTTACATGTTCGTCGGTCATATCGGTAGCCAACTGGACATGGTGAACCCTTCTGTAGAGGACAATGACAAGTCCATAATCTACTGCACTTCTTTAGTGAGGAACAGTCTGAGTCACGGGTACATTCACGACATTGGCAGGGTACATTCACGACTTTGGCAGCTGACATGTTCAAGAAGCCAGTAAAATTGAGTGGCAATGAATTCACATCGGTGGTGGGCACACCTGTATACATTAGTCCATTGGCCAGCCAGATGTGTCCTACTGGCTACACATTTCGCAGGACGACTACAGATCAGTCCATCACATTGTCTGATTCTGATTGGTGGCCAGTAGAAGTATCCAGGCCTGGAATAATCTTTTCTGACAGGTCCTCTGGAGCAATCGGTTCCTGGGCCACGGTCTCCCTTAGTTTTAGTGTTATATGCTGAGCTAGCCTTGGAATTGCCTATAGAATAGAGTATGTCACAATTAACATTATAAGTGTGTTGCTATCTCCGTTTATTGACTTTTAAACAGTGTGTATTTCTTAGGTTGAATAAATTATGCCAGAAATTCGTAGTCTAATATTTTTTTGCTATGCATATGTATATATATGTATGTGTACGTACCTGAAAGTTATGTCTAAAATTTGAAAATAGTGATATTTGTGGTTTTGAATATTTTTACATACAGTATACTTACATGGTTATGAATATAAGATTACTAAAGCTTTATTTCATTGCTAACTTCCAGCAAGCCTAATAATTGCAGAGTCCTTCTGCAAAAGTTTGGCAACGTGTGTAATACTATATATGTGCTTATGTATCAAGTATGAATGGTTATATTTTTATCTCAAGTATGAATGGTTATATTTTTATATTTTTATCTCTTATCTTGTAAGCTGCTTTCACTTGAGTTGCAGTAGTATGAGTTGAGCTGAGATCTATTCCTCCATGCACACTCTCAACCTATCAAAGAAAAATGCAATTTTTCGAAGGTGTGTGAGTGTCCATTTTACTTACAAGGAAAACGCAACAGGTCACAGTGAACAGCAAACTGGAGAGCATCATTTTCTTGGCTTGCTTTATGATTTCACTTGCTCACTTTGGTTGAATCCTACTCTTTTTATACTAGTTCCCTATCTGGCCGTCATGTACTGTAGTTGTTATTGTCAATAGTTTATGTTGTGTTGGTTGTAGATATTCCTCAGCTAAACAGTAAACAGCTTTCTGCACCTATTTCTTTATCTTTCAAGGCGTCTCATAACATCTAAGATACAGCACTTCAAAATTGTGGTCATACATTTCCTATTATAAAGTTTACATGTCTCTTCCAAAGTGTTTGGTGCTATACTGACCAAGTCTGCTCTTTGCACTTTCACAGTCATCACCATTTGTCTAGGTTGCATTTATATAAAAAATATCTACTTACTAGGTACATATCAGGTCAACGTGGACATACCGTTTTGTTTGTGTAACTAGTCTATTACCATGGGAACAGAAATGCTCTTGATTTCTCATTTTAATTTGATTTATACTCACTGTGACATGGACTTGTAGAAATGAGGATATATTATAACTATGCATTAGTTTAGGAAACAGTAGATAGTTGTGGGTATACAACAACAAGAATAGTGAATGTTTAAAAAACCAAGTGGATGTCCTTTATCCTGTACGACACCGCCGATGTCTGAACTGTTAATTTGTAATTAGCTAATATGTAGAGTTTGTTAATTTTTGTAGTGGGTTGCTAAGGAACAGTAAAACAGAACTTTTTTCTTGGTTGCTTATACACAAATAGTAGGCGATAGTTTATTAGTATGTACTTGCAGTTTTAAGCAATTGCCTGTATGCCAACTGTACTTGAACTATGTGGCTATTTACAGGTGCTACAGGAGACCAATGTAACAGTAGATGGAGCTAACGGTGGCTATTTGACACAATTTGGAACTGCTGTATTGCAGAAATTTAAGATTAAGGGTACCAGTTAACTTCATTGCATATTGGCTTTTAATACTACATGATTATGTTGGCTGACATTCTTTTAACAATGTACATTCTGTTTCATGGACTGTATCATGAAGAGTGCACCAGGAATTGAAGTTCCTCCCAATAACCCTCTTTGCTTTACTGCTTGTATGAATCGTTTAGTGGGTGTACTCACTATTAATTGTCTAACTGTTTTCTTACTTGTTGGAAGGGGTTACTGAGCTACAGTGTGCATATCCATCAGCTGAGAATTAATGGACCAATTCTGCTGTGCATATTCAAAAGTACATTCTGAGTTGCTTCTTGACAATCATGTGTTTGCAACACTATAAACTTTGCTCTGATATACACAGTATAGTAGTATCAGTTTGTACACAGTTACATATCAGTTGAACCCACATACATGGCTGAGTACACATTGTCCAGAATGCCTGCAGACCAATCCATCATACTACCTTGTAGCTACTGATCATAAGCCATTAAAAATATCCAGACCTGGAGTAAACTCTTTTGAAAGGTCCATTGGCATGTGCTCTGAGGTAGTTGTACTGTGTGCTGAGCTGGCTAACTGTCTTTGGAATTACGAGTTCTAAATCTCTACATTTTAAACTAATTTTAAAGCAATACTTTGTGTATTTAGTACAGTGTGTACCTATAGAAAACTATGATTTGAATACTATATGCTGAATCGTTCGTATGTGTGTACTTAGATGAATTCATAATGACACCAACTTACAATGAGTAGTGCAAATGATACAATTTTTGTGTGTATTTGATAGACGTACATACATACACAGGTACATACATACGTGTGTACAGTTGTGATTATAGTGAATGTGTATATGTTCAGTTCATTGTTTCAATGTAAATGGTTGTGGCTTAAGGGTATCCAATACGACAGTATTTAGAGGAATAAGCACATGTACACTTGCAGCAGTTGTGTTGTTCGTAACATAAATGCTTGTAGCCGATCCTGCTGCAGTAGTAGCCTAATGTCGGACTTGAGTAACACTGCCACACGTAACGGTAGAGGCAAGGTGTATCACAACAAGATGATCGACATCGGTGGCCAAATATTGAACAGGGGCGGGCGCAAACTCATCTTGCAATTGGTGGCCAAATAGAAGTATCCATATACAAAGTGTACTCCCCAGAGTGGCCCATTTGGACAGAAGCCATATGGATATGGCCTGTAGTACCCAATAGAGCTTACGAACTTCAGATCAAAGTCATCTTCACCATCAGAGCTCAGTGACACATTGTAAAATCCAAATGCCATTTCTTCAGCTAGTGAAATGAAACACAACAGTACAATAAAACTGGCTAAGAGACCACCTGTTTATAGTGGCCATCTCTAGTAGCTCTCAAGCATTGCTATAGTGCATTATTAGTAAAACCATCTAGTCGTTGATACAACTAGCAAGGTGATACAACTAGCAAGGTGTTGTGCTGTGTGTTTGCTGGCTCACCAGGATACCAAGGATGATGAAAGCAATTTTGCCAATCTCCATCGAAATAACTGCAATTCAAATCAATTCAAATTTGCTGTTGCTTGATCTCTACGTGTTGGATCAACTAGGTGAACCTTTTTATAGCAAACTCTTTTCTTGTATAAGGAAAGGTACTGGTAGTCTTCATAGTTGATAAGTTTTCCTGTAACAACTTCCCAGACAAGCACTCCTTCATACTTGAGTATGGCAACAATAATTTGATTACATACCATACCAGTGTGGGTACCATCTTTGTGTTGCCATTCACAATTGCACTGTATATTAAAGAAACTTTACTTACATGTTGGCTACAAAACTAGTGTCTACCCATGATCCGAATTTGTAAAGAGAGTGTCTCATTAGCTATGTATGTACTGTGTACATGTATGCAGCATTGTATGCTAGTTGTGAGAAAGTGGTTCTTTTCTTGATAACCACTGCTCCGTTGTTGATAACGATTAATTGCATCCTACAAGTGATATGGCTTTTTGAAACCATTGTAAGATATCTTTAATATTCTAATGAGTCTGAGCTATTGTTCCATCTATCTACATTTGGTATTTAATCACATCATTTTTATACGAGCTTCCATTATTTATCAGCCACTACTGACCACGTTTTGGTTTCCTATTGTGCAGTCACTACGTAAGTTGTGTATTGGATGATTAGTACGAAACGATTCAGCAATTCGGCTAGCGGTCACTGAGAATTTGGTGGATAATAGGTTAAATGGTAAATATAAGTTTCAGTAAAGACACATACTGTACATATCTGCCTACACATATACAGGTAACAGATACTGTTTGCAAAGTACAACATGGATCAATACAATCTTGGCAAAACTGTGTCATCTGTGCAGACATACAGTATATGTGTAATAAGTACATTCAGGAGTAAATAAGCGATACAACAATAAATATGGCCACAGCAGTTTTATATTATTGTTATAGAATGTTACAAGTGAGTTCACTCTCATAAGGCTAGTGTCCACTGACATCAGAGAGTACAACTACTCTACTGCGTTTGGGGCACAGATCTGTACAGCCACAGATTTTGTCTCGGATCTCCTTCTTGTACAACCCAAAGGTTAGAGAGTGGCATAGACATTGGAAAAAGCGCAGTGGGACTAGTGCAAACTCGTAAACCAGAATGAGCGCCTTTGGAGAATGGTAGTAGGATGCAACTCCCAGCACGATAGCAAAAACCAGATTGAGTAACACATCAACCCCACCAACGATGAATACTGCAAGAGTTGGCTCTAGCTGCTCTCTCAGTATGTCCACTAACCTCCCTAATCTGACCACCTTCTCTTCTTCCGCAACACTTCTCCTGATGCCATGAATAAACCTGTTTGACCGGATCATCTTGTGGCGCAGGTAAAGACTGGATATACCAACCAATGAGGCAGATACAAACACAGGTGCTACTATGGCAACAAGAGATACCATACTGTGTTCATAGAACGTACAGACCCCCAATGATGGAATGTAGAGCAGGTCAGATTTCAACGAAATGATCAATGACAAGCCAATTCCTAACAGCCACAAGATAGTTAACAGTACAGTAATACGTTTGGTAGTCAGAATTCTCTTGTGGGTAAACGGAAATGCAACACAGACAAACCAAATAATCCCTAGTGGCAGAAACATTAGCCTACCTACCATAGTACTAACCACAAAGAAGGTTATCACTACTTTACAATTGATAATCGTATCAAGACCTACAAGATACATTATTATCAAAAAAACATCATTGAAGCAACGTACTACTACAAATCCAACATCACAACCAAGAAGATTGACAATCAGTAGGTTGTTTAAATCCCTCAATTCTTTGTTGCAGAGTATGACCAAGATGACCATCAAAATTGGAATGGTTGTAACAGGGACTGCCAACAACGAAAAAAACAGCTTCAGCAAAGTGGCATAAAGAGAATATGCTGTATCAAAGTAATCATCTACAGATGATCCATCGGTTATAGTTGTATTCAATTCCATCACACACAGATACGTGAGACACTACTTCTCCAACCAACTGTTGTTTCACACTACCACGATGTCACATGACTGATCAGTGATAAACAAATTTTCGTGATTAGCACAACTTTGACTCAATGCTAAAATTAACACGATGTGTTTTAACAAGAGAAAAATACACACAAGCATTACAACTACATATGCTTTGGTGCATAAGGATATAGATACGTCACTGTTGGGCATCTAAAGTTGCACAAGCATTTAGAAGTGTAAATTGGTAACATGACAAATGTGTGTGTGGGAAGGTGTGACAGCAGCAGCAGAAGAGCTGTTGTCTCTCTGTAGTCATAATGGAGCTAATAAGTGTCCTGTTTTCTGTCATTGGAAGGTACTAACTACTTTATCATCATAGACTAGGTGTAGTTGTACTTGTAGTAGGATGTGTTGAGTGTCTGTGGTATTTTAGTTGGATTAGCCAAATTCTAATATTTGCATGTGTTTAATTGAACTGTTCTTTTTTGACATACATAATAATTATGTGTTTAATACACGGTGACTACAATACTGCTACAGAATATGTGTGCATTTTCAAAATGTTTCCAGAGTTTTGGAGGCAGTCCAGATTTTGGCTATCGCCATACAGTTAGGGATCTTCAACTCCGTCCGGTGGACAACCGATGTACGGGCATCGGACACATTTGCATTTGTCAGGGTCCCATATGTATCCAGGGGGGCAAAATCCAATAACAGGGCACTCACAGGTATTCGTGTTTTTGTCACATCTGCTCTTTGGTGATTCGCAGTCTGAATTACTTGTACACTCTCGGCAGTCACATTTGATGTCTTCAGTAAATTCTAAATACCTTTTTTCAACAAAACTACAGAATCGATCACTTTGATCTTTGCATTTGAACACACTGACCCATTGTCTCCATGTACGTGTATGAGTGACTATACATTTGTCATCATCACTACAAACCAATCCAGCACATGACCCGATTCTTACTGTTGGTGAGAATAAGTATCCAGGCTCGGAGTAATCTCTTTTAAGAGGACCACTTGAACAATGGGGCATGTGTATTGGGGTAGTGGCTGCAGAATTACCTGTGAACAACAAGTTTGAAATACCTTAAAGTGTTAGCACATTGACTTTTAGTTTGCAGTGTTTTACAACTTTATCAACGTAAGTGCATAAAACTGTATAGATACAATCTGTCTGTTGTAGCAGCTGTACACTTATATATTTATTTTGGCCTCACTGATCTTGTTAGCTTGAGATGTTATTCCATGTACACTCCCAACCTATGATATGGTATAGAATTATGTACAACCCTTTCAATTGCTACTTACAAGGAGAACGCAGCATGTCACAGTGAACAGCATACTTGAGAGCATCATTTTCTTTGCCTGCTTAAGATGCAGATGTGACATTCTTAATCTGGTCAGCTCAAACTCCTTTTATACTAAACAGTTCCTGTTGTGGTTTGGTCATTCCATGTTGATAATAGTGGATTAGTGGTAAACAAGGGTGGATGTTTTGTCTTTTATAAAACATGCTACATAAGGATGGGTTATCCTTGAGGTTAAAATACATTGTATACGTGACTTTAGCACATCTGTGAAATATCTAAATTTGGTATCTTGTATGTGTAATTCGAAACACTGTTCATATGGCTTCAACAGCGTTTTGTAAACTAATAATATCACAATGGTATATAGTAGTGAGCGTCATAATATAATCATTACTGTGGTTGAACACCAGTTCCTGTCATGTAAATGAAAAAAAGGGATTATATGACCAACACTAAAGAGCAAGATAACATTGGTAAGTCAAGAATCCATATAACATATTGTGCTGGAGGTTTAGCTCTCTTAGTGCTGTTATACGTAACTGCCACTCTTACAAGCATATACCAGCTATAGAATACATATGTGCATTTGGAAAACACATCATAATACAGGTAATGCTTTCAATAGCCTTCATACAGCACCTTGTTACACTTGAAGTTGGAAAACAGTAAAAGATAGTCGATATGGTTTCTGTTAGACACTGATGAGTCTGGTTTATTGTGCTTCTGATTACAGCATCAATGTGAATTTTTAATCTTATTTTTTTGTCACTTCCATTTCTGAACTAACTTCCATTATTTATCAGCCAGTACTGACCAGGTTTTGGTTTCCAATTGTCCCTCTATAGTCATAATGAGCTAATAACTGTCCTGTTTACTGTCATTGGAAGATACAGTGTACTAACTACTTTATCATCATAGACTAGGTGTGGTTGTATTTGAAGTGGGATGTGCTGAGTGTGTTTGGTGTTTTAGTTTTGGCTATCCAGTAGTGTTGCACCGATATCCAAATTAGCCGATTATTCCGATAACCGATATTAAGCAACAGAATTAGCCGATACCGATAACCGATCCGATATACACTAATAACACTAACACTCATCCTCATCATTATTAAATGGCTCATATTAATTGATATACAGCTCATTCTAGGCTAAAATGTCAAGTTAGATGTATACCACAAGTAAAAGTTACTCATGGTAAACAGGTTTTAAGTACATTTTACTACTGCTATACAGTTAAGACAAGTGGCTGGCACTACATAGAAACCTAAAAACCTCAGTTTATTATGGGCATGGCTTGTAGTCACCGCTAAACCATTAACACATAACTTAATTAAAATGCCAAATAACTTATGTCTAGTCTCCCCCACATCATTGTACTACACAGCGCAGTGGAGATTAACATCGGCCTTGATTTAATCAAAACCGATTAATCGGCTAGTAGCCAATATCGGTTAATCGGCTAGTAGCCAATATCGGCCCGATACCGATTATTGAACCGATCATCGGTGCAACACTACTATCCAGTGATACTCTCTCTTGTATCTCTTTAAGCCACAATAGTGACAATATTAAAAATTACACATGAAAAACACATAATGTTTACGTAACAACTGTTGTGGCAACGAAACTGCTGTACATATACACAGATGTTAACAATAAAACAGTTAGCGCTGTTTCTCTAGTTGGTTGAAAATCTGTCCTCAATCAACAATAATTGCCTTTAGATTACTTGAAGACTCCACTTGTGAATGAATAAACTTTTCACACTACTGGAATCTACAGAGTTTTCACAAATCTCAAGGATATCAAACATTTCATGAATTACACACTGCGTTTAAATCATTATTTGATGAAGGAACATCCCAATCAGTGAAACTCCTATACCATTTTGTTCTTTATGATGTCAGCATTCCACAATCTAAATTGCAAGTCTATGTGACCTTCTATATACAAGTTATCAATCGATGAATATCAGTAGCCACTTCAGTGTCTGACAATCCAGGTTAGCTGTGGTCTTACAATTGGAACATTAGCTGTGGATCGATTGCTTCTAATACATTTGCACAACCTCGTATCAAAGTAAAATCCTAAAGGACATTTGTGGTATGGACATGAGGCACATCTGTGTTTGGCACGTTCCCATTTGGGCATGTGTTTGGTGTAAACTTAGGGACAAGACCTTTGTGCTCTGGTTGAAATTGCCTGTACCAATTAGTGATGCACCAATATCACTTTTTCACTACTGATCTGATACTAATACATTTGATTCCGGAAATGGCCGATACCAATACTTTTCCCCACAGGTGTTTCTCACAAGAACCAGCTAGTGATTTAACTTATTACTAAACTCATTTGCTAATCTCATCAAGTGCAGTTTGCTGGTTTTGTGGCTATTAATTTGCATGAAGATAATAGTTTATGGCTTCAATGAATCTTATTTCGTGGCTTACTTCAGGTTTCCAAATAATGCTAGTGGCTGGCTTCTTTTAAGGAATTCATGGCTTATATCAGCTTTTGCTCAACTCTGTTTGATGTGCTATGTACGCCGCCATCTTGATAAGTAATTTAATGATGTCATTTAAAGTATCAGTTGGTATCGGGCTTTTATAGCTTTACCGATACAAGTCCGATACCGCCAAAATAGGGCCGATACCGATACTAGCATCGGTATTAGTGCATCACTAGTACCATTAGGAGCAAACTACGTATCATGTTTTTTTACAATCACGCTGTTGTAGCTATCTAATCCAAAACAGCCAAGCTGTAAAAAAAGAGTGCGGCCCTGAGAAAGGCTATGGTGAAAAAAGATGTGAAATCCAAGGTGGCGGCCAAGAAATGGCTGTGATGGTAGGTTAATGGTAAAAATTTTAATAACGACAATTCAAGTGAATTTTGTGCCAAGACCTAGCGGCACCAAATTCACCTGAATTGTTGTTATTAAAATATTTACCATTAACCTACCATCACAGCCATTTCTTGGCCGCCACCTTGGATTTCACATCTTTTTTCACCATAGCCTTTCTCAGGGCCGCACTCTTTTTTTACAGCTTGGCTGTTTTGGATTAGATTTCACTTCTTTTTGTATTTGTATACCCCAAAGCCGGCCTATGGCCGGCTTTAGGGCTTTTTAACCTGTCATTTTTTCTTTACTACAGGAAGAAGAAAAGATGAAGCATGGTGATTTCTTTGTAGCTGACCTCTCTGCAAGGTGATCCTTCTAGCTGATCTCTCTACCGGATGACTTGTTTGTAGCTGAACTCTCTACAGGGTGATTTGTTTGTAGCTGAATTCTCTACAAGGTAATTTCTTCTAGCTGATCTTTCTACAGGGTGATTTGTTTGTAGCTGAATTCTCTACAGGCCAATTTGTTTGCAGCTGAACTCTCTACATGGTAGTTTCTTTGTAGCTGAACTCTCTACAATGGGACTTCTTCTAGCTGAACTCTCTACAGGGTGACTTGTTTCTAGCTGATCTCTCTACAGTGTAACTTGTTTCTAGCTGAACTCTCTACAGGGTGATTTGTTTGTAACTGAATTCTCTACAAGGTAACTTCTTCTAGCTGATCTTTCTACAGGGTGATTTGTTTGTCTCTACAGGGCAATTTGTTTGCAGCTGAACTCTCTACATGGTAGTTTCTTTGTAGCTGAACTCTCTACAATGTAACTTCTTCTAGCTGAACTCTCTACAGGGTGACTTGTTTCTAGCTGAACTCTCTACAGGGTGATTTGTTTCTAGCTGAGCTCTCTACAAGGTAACTTCTTCTAACTGATCTTTCTACAGGGTGATTTGTTTGTCTCTACAGGGAAATTTGTTTGCAGCTGAACTCTCTACATTGTAGTTTCTTTGTAGCTGAACTCTCTACAATGTAACTTCTTCTAGCTGAACTCTCCACAGGGTAACTTGTTTCTAGCTGAACTCTCTACAGGGTGATTTGTTTGTAGCTGAACTCTCTACAATGTAACTTCTTCTAGCTGAACTCTCTACGGGTGACTTGTTTCTAGCTGATCTCTCTACAGGGTGACTTGTTTGTAGCTGAACTCTCTACAGGGTGATTTGTTTGTAGCTGAACTCTCTACAATGTAACTTCTTCTAGATGATCTTTGTGCAGGGTGATTTGTTTGTAGCTGAATTCTCTACAGGGCAATTTGTTTGCAGCTGAACTCTCTACATGGTAGTTTCTTTGTAGCTGAACTCTCTACAATGTAACTTCTTCTAGCTGAACTCTCTACAGGGTGACTTGTTTCTAGCTGATCTCTCAACAGGGTGACTTGTTTCTAGCTGAACTCTCTACAGGGTGATTTGTTTGTAACTGAACTCTCTACAAGGCAACTTCTTCTAGCTGATCTTTCTACAAGGTGATTTGTCTGTAGCTGAATTCTCTACAGGGCAATTTGTTTGCTGCTGAACTCTCTACATGGTAGTTTCTTTGTAGCTGAACTCTCTACAATGTAACTTCTTCTAGCTGAACTCTCTACAGGGTGACTTGTTTGTAGCTGAACTCTCTACAAGGTAACTTCTTCTAGCTGATCTTTCTACAGGGTGATTTGTTTGTAGCTGAATTCTCTACAGGGCGATTTATTTGCTGCTAAACTCTCTACATGGTAGTTTCTTTGTAGCTGAACTCTCTACAATGTAACTTCTTCTAGCTGAACTCTCTACGGGTGACTTGTTTCTAGCTGATCTCTCTACAGGGTGACTTGTTTCTAGCTGAACTCTCTACAGGGTGATTTGTTTGTAGCTGAACTCTCTACAAGGTAACTTCTTCTAGCTGATCTTTCTACAGGGTGATTGGTTTGGAGCTGAATTCTCTACAGGGCAATTTGTTTGCAGCTGAACTCTCTACATGGTAGTTTCTTTGTAGCTGAACTCTCTACAATGTAACTTCTTCTAGCTGAACTCTCTACAGGGTGACTTGTTTGTAGCTGAACCCTCTACAGGGTGATTTGTTTGTAGCTGAACTCTCTACAAGGTAACTTCTTCTAGCTGATCTTTGTACAGGGTGATTTGTTTGTAGCTGAATTCTCTACAGGGCAATTTGTTTGCAGCTGAACTCTCTACATGGTAGTTTCTTTGTAGCTGAACTCTCTACAATGTAACTTCTTCTAGCTGAACTCTCTACAGGGTGACTTGTTTCTAGCTGATCTCTGTACAGGGTGACTTGTTCCTAGCTGAACTCTCTACAGGTGATTTGTTTGCATATGAACTCTCTTACATGGTGGTTTCTTTGTAGCTGAACTCTCTACAAAGTGACTTCTACCAGCTGATCTATCTACAGGATGACTTGTTTCTAACTGAACTCTCTACAGTGTTATCTGTTCATAGCGGAACTTTGTACTGGGTGATTTGTTTGCAGCTAAACTCTTTGCATGATTGTTTCTTTGTAACTGAACTCTCTACAATGTGACTTCTTCTAGCTGATCTCTCTACAGGATAACTTGTTTCTAACTGAACTCTCTATAGTGTGATCTGTTCATAGCGGAACTTTCTACTGGGTGATTTGTTTGCAGCTAAACTCTTTGCATGATTGTTTCTTTGTAACTGAACTCTCTACAAGGTAACTTCTTCTAGCTGATCTCTCTACAGGGCAATTTGTTTGTAGCTGAATTCTCTACAGGGTGATTTATTTGAGCTGAACTCTCTATATGATGGCTTCTTTGTAGCTGAACGCTCTATTAGGTACCTTCTTTTAGCTGATCTGACTACAGGGTGACTTGTTTGTAGCTGAATTCCCTACAGAATAACTTGCAATGTAATATAACTGTGTAAATTATACATGCAGCTGAATGCTTTATTATGGTGACTGTTCTATTAGAGTATCTCGATCTCGCATTTGCTGCACGTAGTTGCCTTTCGAATCATAACTCAGTGATTTGTAATGCGATTCTTCTGTACTACTGCAAGAACTTTCTATGATGATTATTCCAGCTACATACTGATTTTCAGCTCGTTGCTCTAAGCGGTTTTCCTGGTAGACACGAAAACTAATAGTTTTTTTATTCATAAAAATCGATCGCGTAATTTTGACACAGGTTGGGTTATGTGTCATATCTCCATGGTCTTTATCCCGATTCCTTTCAAACCACAAAAAGGCACTCCTACGATGGTTGCTCCATCCACATATCAATTTTCAACTGATTCCTCCAATGGGTTTACCCTGTAGGCGTGACAGACTTTCGACCTTATTTTACGCAAATAATCCGTCATAACTCCGTGAATGTTTATCGGATTCCTACCAAAGTTGGTACGGAGATCCGCCTTAATGAGCCCTTTAAGTGTACCAAATTTCAGCCCAATCCGAGCATGCGTTCGTGTTTTATGGCGAATTTTGCGAAGTGTGCGAAATGAAGAAGATGAAGAAGAAGAAGAAAAAAACGAAGAAATTAAAACGAAATTTTGTTCGCTCGTATCTCGGAAATGGCTGGAGCGATTTTCTTCAAATTTGGTATGTAGACTCCCCTAACTGGGCGGCACGTCTCTAGCAAATTTGGTTCCAATCGGATAAGGAATCACAGAGCTACATAGGTGTGAAAATTGCGTTTTCTTTCTTCCTGTTAATATACTCACGGTGTGGCGCGCCGGCTTCTTGGGCCGCACGACACACCATCGTGTGTCTTGATTCTTTTAATATATCTTTTAAAGTCAAAGTTGTTGATGAGTAATTCAATGCATGAGTAATCCCTATTGCTAAACTAGTATGATTGTTAGATTGAGATTCATGCTGTATATAATTTTAAACTAGGTTGTATAGCGTATTTACCAATCCTATAATCATTTTAATATATCTTTTAAAGTCAAAGTTGTTGATGAGTAATTCAATGCATGAGTAATCCCTATTGCTAAACTAGTATGATTGTTAGATTGAGATTCATGCTGTATATAATTTTAAACTAGGTTGTATAGCGTATTTACCAATCCTATAATCAGACAATACTAATTAAGGCATGTTTGTATTTATAATGACTTATCTTGTAAGCTGCTTCCACTTGGGAATTATTGGTACGAGGGTACGAGAGGAACTAGAAGTCTATTTCATGTGCACTCTCAACCTATCAAGAAATGCAACCTTTCGTACCACACACATACAGTATTTGCTTTGCTTACAAAGAGAACACAGCACATCACAGTGAACAGCAAACTGGAGCACACATTATTTTCTCTGCTTGCTCAAGACAGCGACTTCATGTGCTTGTTCTAGTCAGGTTGTACTCCTTTTATACTGTACAGTTCCTTGTCATAGTTTTTGTTGTCACATGACAGGTAATTCTTGTGCTGGTGGGCAGTTATAGTGGATTAGTAACTGGTAATTGTAAACAAGGGTGGATGTGTAGTCTTTGTAGACCACAAATGTCATTTTTGAGTTTAGTGGATTCCGTTTTCTAGTATTTTGTTCAGTCAAGCAAAAGAATGAAAAAACTAACTTTCACAGTTTGGTCGAAACAGTGCATATTTGCATGCTTGTGAGCATATGAAGACATGAGTGTAAATGTATTAGTAAAGTCCAACATATGTATGTAAGTGTCACCATGATCTACAGGTGTATACTTACTGTATTTTATGTAGTACAACAATACAGCTAATGTCTGGTCCTTAATTATACGGTACGATAGTACTGTATAGTAGGGACCACAAAGGAGTAGGCGTGGTCCACAAAATAATATCACCCAAAAAAAAACAGCCTCAATTTCCCCTGACAACGATGAGGCAGTATTGGTTAGGTAAAACTAAGCCCAAACAAGCTTTTCAGATCAACCCGAAGGCTTTCAACAAGTTGCTACAGAATTTTTAAAAAAAAATGTATTTAACAGAATTTTCCAGTGACTGACTGACTGACTGACTGACTGACTGACTGACTGACTGACTGACTGACTGACTGACTGACTGACTGACTGACTGACTGACTGACTGACTGACTGACTGACTGACTGACTGACTGACTGACTGACTGACTGACTGACTGACTGACTGACTGACTGACTGATGCCTTCAGACAAGCGTAACTTGATAATGTCTACGACTATGTGCTTGATTATTTCACTGTTCAACTTCACTTCGGCCCGACAGGTGCCTTTTGGCATACCGCAGTATGTACAATGCATTCTTCATGGACTTACCAGTGCTCTCCTTTGTGTCCCATTCATCTTTGCTGACAGCAAAAAATGTCGATTTGGCAATAGCACGTGATGGCTTTTCTTCGTAACGGAAATGGTCTGTATTTTTCATAGTGGCTATTTTAATAACAGAGGTGCTTTTCAAACTGATCTTGATTCGTACTGCTGTGTAACGGGTTGAACATAGCCAACAACAAAACTTAATGGATACTTCACTTTCCAGATGATTACTGGGGCGTGCAGCACCATTTTTTTCTTTCGTTATGCGTGGATTGCAGAGATGCTTTTCAAATAGTTCTTGATTCGAAATGCTGCATAACGGGTTGAACATAACTGACAATGAAACGCAATGGATACTTCACTTTTCAGATGATAATTGGGGTGCACAATGCTATTTCAGATGCGGTATGCATGGATTCACCAGTCATAATTATTTACAAAAATGGTTAACAAATAAGTACACAGAAAAATTTGGAATTTTCAACTAGAGTAGAGACCATAGCACGTTGATAGAAACTACTGAAACAAGCACGATATTAAATCACAGTAAAACAATAAGAAGTGTCATATCCATACTGTGCTCAAGATACCATAATGGAAATGCAGCATAGCAACTCTTGCATTTCAGTGCAGCTCTGAAATCTTAAACCAACGAATGTAGAGTTACTTTGAAAGGGACCAACTGTGCACAATTTCTAAAATAAAATAAAAATTGCAATAGCCCAATGCATCTCCGTGTTGGCTATTATGCTTATTGTCCATATTTTCCATAGCAACTGGCAGAAATGCTTCTTTGTTTGTAATGCTGCGTAGTGGGTGGAGCATAGCTGAAAACAAAGTGTAATGGCCACCTCCCTTTCCGTTACATAATTGATTGTTGGGGTACGCATTCTGACTCAAGATTACTTTTATGGCATTCCTGGCACTGTTCTTTCTTTTATGTGGTGTATACATGGGTTCATTTTGTTATTTTACAGTAAACAAAAATTAGGAATTTTAAGTTGTATTAGGATCAAAGAAAAAAAAAGTTGTGAAACAAGGGAATAGCTAAAAAACGGTGAAACAAGGAAGATTGCCTATATACTGGTGGACATTTAATCCCTAATTCAGTCATGGTTAGTATACTGAAGTTTGGGGGTTATTTCCACTAGAATATCTGCAAGTATAGGCAACCTTCCTGTTTCACCACTTTTTATATTCCCAACTTAAAATTCTTAATTTTTCCTTCTACTTGTATTTGTAATGACTTATCTTGTAAGTTTCCACTTGGGAATTATTGGTACAAGAAGAATAGAGGTCTATTCCATGTGCACTCTCAACATCAAGAAATGCAATGTTTCATGCCATACTCACATGATATTCACTTTGTTTGCAAGGAGAATGCAGCACATCACAGTGAACAGTAAACTTCAGAGTGTCATTTTCTCTGCTTGCTTAACCCTTAAACCTGCAGATAACTTATGGGGAATGCTTGTTTACACAATATGGGCTTGCATGGCGACATTAGGTGATGTACAGTGACAATTCTCATAGTCTAAAACTACATGTTGGTTGAAAGCCTGTTCGCTGGGCTACTTGGAGAAGCTTAAATGAAGAATAAAAACTACATTAAGATCTGACTAGGAACTGTATAGTATAAAAGTTCGACCTGACTAGAATGACCGTTAGAAGTCATTGTCTTAACCTTTAAACCAAGAAAACTGGATTCAAACTTATAATAATATGCCTTGCACAAAACACTGTAACTTTTGAAGCATCTGTCCGATGGCTATACAATTTTTTGTTATTCTACTTGTAGTGTAATAAAGATTAAAATAATACCTTGGGTTTTACCCTAACACTGAATGGTGAGACCAAAACTAGCCGTGTAAATAAATTTTTGGTAAGGAAGCACCCAAACCCTTTGCATACCTAAATAAAGTGGTCCATGACATGATAACGGTTGCTCCTATCACCTTGCAACAAGTTCCGTTCGATTCTTTGTTGTCTTTGTAGACCACAAATGTCATTTTTGAGATTAAAGTACTCTACACGATTGGTGCAGTATCTAGTATTTTGTTCCAGTCAATCAAAGGAATGATACTTGCACAGTTAGGTAAAAGTGTGTGTGCTGCCATGCTTGTGTGCATACGCGAAACATGCAAATTATATAATATAACTATTGTGCCTTTAAGGTGACATTGTCTTATGTACACTGAACAATGATGTAGTCTATTTGATTACAGTATTATGCAAACAATACCAAATTTAGTCTTGCTATACCCATGCAGTTTAAGGAAGACTGGGGTTGCATCATTTCCCTTCACACAGAGAAATTACCCTACAGCCAAAATTAAAGATCTAAATGTCCTTAAATGAGCGTTCTTAGTGTCTGGCTCAGCCATGCTCACACTTAAAGTTTTTTAGAAAAGGTGCATTTGTTTTATGTGTGTTTGTTGGTCTGATGGTATTACAACAGAACCATGCAGTGTGAAGTCACAACCGCATAGTCACATAGGACCAAAATCTTCATAACGTAAACTTTGGTTATCCAAATACTGGCTATCTAAACTCTTTCTGTTAAATAAATGAAGCTTTACTAGAGTAGTTGAATACTCTCGTAATTCTATAGCTAATTTTATAATTTCACATTTTGTTTAAGTATTACTCCTAGGTCTGTAGTTTGTACTATCGTTGTTGTTTTATTCAAATCCACCTGATAACTTGTTGTGTGAGAAGCATATGCATTAAAAAACAGTTACAGTATGTAATTATTGGCTTGTGGCAGAGCTTTGTGTTATATGTGTTCCTAAATGCATACAGATCCCACACACCTATATTCTTTGTATAAACTAGTACCATGGACACCACCGGCAGATACGTACATGGCATGAAAATGGTTTAAAAACAGTGCACCATACTGTGGTTATACTGTATGTTGTTGTTTATTATTTTTTTTTTTTTTTCAGAATATTGTGTACCTTTTAAATGAACTGTTTAAAAGCAGTCAGTATATATGGTGTCTTCCACAGTCTTAATTAGTCAGTCTTATTGTGCTTCTGATTATTGCATCAATGTGGATTTGTAATCTTGTTTCTTCATTCTTTCCATTTTTAACTGTATATATATAGCTCCCATTATTTTATTACCAGCCAGTACTGACCACATTTTGGTTTCCAATTGTCCCGCTATGGTCATAATGAGCTAGTAACTGTCCTGTTTACTGTCATTGGAAGATACTAACTACTTTATCATGATAGACTAGGTGTGCTCTTGAAGTGGGATGTGTTGAGTGTGTTTGGTATGTTAGTTAGGCTATCCCATGATATACGTAAAGTCCTATGTTAAACTTTTCTTTGATAAATTTTTAATGCATGGTGGTGAATACAATGTGTATGCAGATATTACACAAAACATTTTTGTAACAGTTCTAAAGTTTCTAGTGTACTCATGTGACAGTCCGATTTTCCTTGGTCCTTCAGTACTTCTTCACACACTTGCACTTGTAGCGATTCCATGTGTAGCCTCGATGGCATGATCCAGTAGCAGGGCATTCACAGGTCCATGTGTATCTGTTGCACTTCTTAGGCCAACGACAATGTGCATCACTAGTGCACTCGGCACATTTGCAGCTCAAGTGATGGGTGAATTTTAAGTATCGGATTCCATAAAAGTAGCAATATCGGCTTGAGCACTTGTACACAACAACCCATCGATAGAAGTGACGTACACGGGTGGGTACACATTTGCCAGGACGCTTGCAGTACAGATCATCACACAACCAGACCTTGACTGGTGGATAGTAGAAGTATCCACTCTGGTAGTAATCTCTTCTGAAAGGTCCACTTGTGCAGTGGGGGTAACGCCTTGGTCTGATTAAATCTTTGTATTCTTTGGTGGCTTTGGAATTACCTTTAGAAATAAGAGCATCATATTAATACTATTGTCATATATTTTTTTTTATGTGTAGGTGTAGTTACTGAAGGTATGAGTATTTTAACTTCTAATTTGGTAACAAGGTTTGTCTATGTAAGTTTTTAATACTTGCTGTTTGAGTATAACACGTAGGACCAAAACTTTTTAACCATTTAAGCTAACTGTTCACACCGGTATATGCAGGCTTAATTTAAAACTGGTAGAAAACTAACACGAAAGAAATATCGTATACTAAAAATAGTACTGCCTATTAACATGCATATGTAGACTGAGTACTAACTTATCTTATAAGTTTCTCCGACATCAGAGGAACTGGTTCTACGAGAGAAGAGGTCTACCGTTCCATTTGCACTTCCAACCTATCAAAGATAACCAAAACCTTTCATATTAAATATTAGCTTATTGCTTACCAGGAAAATGCAGCACGCCACAGTAAGCAGCAAACTTGAGAGCATCATTTTCTCTGCTTGCTTTAGATGCTGACTTCACATGTTCTTTCTGGTCAAGCTGTATCCCTTTTATACTAGGTCTCTGTCATAGTTTATTGTATTTTGTCGTCATAATTCATGTTGTTAGTGGGCAGTATTAATGGATTAGTGGGTATCAATAGTAAACAAGGGTGGATGTGTTGTCTTTAGTAGTACATGCTTCCCAAGAATTTGTCAATATGGGTTAGCCCCATTAGCTGTGAGGTAAAGTACATTCATCAAGCAACAATATAGGGACCTAGTCCACATTGAGAGCAAGAAAGTAGACAGGCTCTGACTTCCCACATTTACTCTATCTATAGTTCTACATACCACACTATCTTCAATCTTCAAGAAACATAAGTTGAGTTTATGGTCAACACATATTTATGGGGTTAAATGTATTACATTGTTGTTATGTTTGCCGCAAGGTTTTGTTTTTTTCGCTTTTTTTTTCGCTTTTTTTTTCACTGTTCAACATCGCTTCATCCTGAGACATGCCTTTTCACCAACTGCAGTGTGTACAATACATGCATCATGGACTTACCTTTGTCCTCCTTTGTGTCCCAGTTCTTTTGACTGATGATGCAAGGTGTCAAGTCGTTTATAAATGACATGCATTTCTTTTGCCAGCTTCATAAATGGAGTAGTGAGTAATCTGTGGTCTTGGGTTGGCTCCAGCACTGTCATTATTCCAAACTGCTGTTTCAGTGCATGTAATGTATATGTTCATCCATTGTTACTAACACCAGGGTTTTACCACCAACCCATTTAGTGAGACCAGAGTCTGAACATGCAGGTAGAGCTATGTACATTATTTAGCTGGTTAAATATTTGTGGTTGGCAAGAGTAGTCTGTCTGCACAGAAAAAAGACCCATTATGTGATTAAGGTTGTTGATTATATTATTGCATAGATCATTATGATGTTAAGATAACATTGTTTTATTTAGTACACAGGATAACAGTGTAATTTGTTAATCATGGACATTGGAGGCAAACCGCCTACACAGTTCATAGAGGAGATGCAACACGTATTTCACACAGAGACATATAACCTATCAGCAATGCTTGCACATATTTTATTTATTATAAGCACTCAGGTAGAACAATACGTACAGTACTTGTGAAGGTTCCACTCATATAATTTAGACCATACGTATGCAGAAAGCTAATGACCTTGAGAAACTACTCAAGTAGCTCTAACAGTGATGTGTAGTTACTGTACATCATCACTTGTTTCTTGGCACTTCTAACCACAGTTTTGTAAACATACCAAAACAAGTCTTACTAGAGATGCACGATGAAGCATAATCTACAAAAGCACAGTTGTCATTTACCAGTAGAACTCATCTTGGTAGGCTCCATGAAGAAATGGGCTTTTCCAGCCAAAATTATCACCCTAAAATCAGCCTTAATTTGCCTTCATGACAGCTTGGTAGCATTGGTTAGGCACAGCTAAGCCCAAAAATGTCTTCAGACCAACTCCATAAGTTTAACTATTGTGGAACTTAAAAGAGTGAGCTTGTATTGCTACCCACACAATAGATTTTTCATGTTCTTTCCATTGTAATGTGCTAATAACAACAGTACTGTACCTTCGGTTCTTACACTGTACACCACAATGTGACATTACTAGACTTTGTTGTTTCATACGTATCTCAACGTGATTGAATTATGAAAACACTTCTTGGATGTTTTGCTGCTATAAGCAATATGTTTAAATGGCATTCAATTTCAGTCAATCTTTATGTACTTCTGTATGTACAGTTGTGGTTAAACATTTCTTTGTTAGTAACTTCTATATGTACTTACAGTGAAACCTGTCTCTGAAATTTTTACTTATTGGTAATTCACAAAACTATTAACGATTGATGAATTATAAAACTATTAGTCATTGATGAATTACAAAGTGAATTAAAATCACAAAAGAAAGTATATAATTATTTCACTAATTAAGCATGGAAACTCTTGCATTTCAGTGCAGCTCTGAAATCTTAAACCAACGAATGTAGAGTGGCTTTGAAGGGGACCAACTGTGCACAACTTCTAAATAAAAATATTGCAATAGCCAAATGCATGTTCGTGTTGGCTATTATGCTTATTGTCCGTATTTTCCATAGCCACTGGTAGAAATGCTTCTTCGTTTGTAATGCTGTGTAGTGGGCGGAGCATAGCTATAACCAACATTTCCACATTGTCCAACAACGCAATCATGTCACATGATAAGGTGGTAGTTTTACACGTGACAGCTTAAGGCTGTGGACACAAAGTAATATAATATGTAATATTATTACAGTTACTTTATTTTTTGGGTAATATGTAACTGTAACTAAATAGTTCTGTTGCAAGTAATATGTAATATGTAACTAGTTACTTTTATAAAGTAACTTGCCCAACACTGCTTGCTGTATAACATCCTTTGATAATGTAACTCCTTTACTTGACCTGTGAGTTACTGTGAATATATTGTACGAGTGTATGGACATGAATAGTAGGTTGGCGTATGGACTAAAGTAATGTGCTATTGGAATTGTCTGGTGTGTGGTGGTAGAGTTTGTCACGTATGAACCTTATTCACATTGATGTCATAATTGACAAAATGGCCGTGGTAGTGTGGACATTTCGCCATGCTTTCTTTTGAGTAACCAAAATGAACATTGTTTGCAGCTTTCACAACATGGATCATTGGAGAATGAATGTAAGAGGCTAGTAAGCATGATGTGGTGATACAAAAGAATCCCACCAGTCCGTGGTTTTGATATGGATACAAAATTGCACGCATTTTTGTCTTGTAATTAAGTATGTATACCTCACCTTGTCTCTTCCTGCTGTACATAAAAGTTATCGTAGCAAAGCACTATCTCTCCCAATACAACCCTGTACAAAGTGCCCACACTATTGCTGCCATTTTTATGTTGTGATGTCAGTGTGGATAAGGTCCATACTGAGTTCCTACATTGTTTCAATTTTGTGATGTGCATATAATCTTTGTTTTGTAGGTTTTATTGCATATTGGTAGAATTCTGTCCACCAAGTGCGTGTACATGCATATGATGTGAATAGCAAGGTTTTCTTTCTTTGGTATACAATCCACTTTCATAAGCTCATTAATTTTATTCTACATATGTTGGTGCTGTCCTTAACAATAAAGGTTCTGTGTTGTAAGAGTGGGCTAATTATTTGATTAGGCAGTATTGTCTTGTTGTCTGGAGCAATGGTGTAATTTGTTAATCACAGACTTTGGACAATCTACTTACCATAATCACCTCACATATATGTACAGTATTTAGTACCTGTGTAATGTTTTTTGTATATTTAAAATTGTGAAAGAACTGTAAATATTCCATTGAAATAATAAACAACATACATTGTATTGGATGATCATATGTAAAGGATTAACTACACCATCATACCATGCTAAAGTTACCATCTTCAGAACAGTCTTTACTTGAAAGGATCCATTCAGAGCTACGTAAGCAAAAATACATCCCATAATTCTAGTGGAAAATTCAAATCAACAATAGTAGTTGTATAGTCAACTACTTGTTACAAGGTGGGTGGACTACAAGTGCTGTAGGGAAAGAATGGAGCACATGTATGTGTTCACAGTGGCTGAACTGTGAACTTTGAATGTAAACAAGAAGCCTTTGATGTCAACAAAGCTGCAGTTTTGGTAGCTATGTCTGGCTTTACACAGAGTACAATACTTTTACTTGCAGATAATCTAACCTACAGTGTACTTAAATACGTAGTTGAAACTCAAAGCAAGTAGTGAATTATCGACCAGTGCATATCTTTGTTGTTGTTGTTGTTGTTATTGTTGTAAAAGTGTACTTACATACGTATGTCTTAAATCACTGGCCATGCATCTTCATAGTAAATAAGGCCACCTTACTGTACCGGCCATATCAAGGAAGTGTCATGCAGACCTATCTTTTTACTGAATCTTGTCAACTGTTCTAGGCACTTTCCTGTAAATTATCTATTGTTTAAAACAATTTTACAGCCAGTGTGAAGAAATCCATGGTTAGACACACTTGTTAATTTGTGAGCTAAGTGCTGCCATTTTCTGGAGGTAAAACCATAAAAAATTCAGCCACATGTGACCTAGTTCACCATGCATGCAACTTGCAGAAAGCACAAGCAAGTATGTAGATATAATCTGATGTGATGACAAGTGATTATAGCCCTTGCTGTGTTGACAAAGGCGTTATTGCTTTGCAACTGTATTTTGCAATCCACCCATCTAGCTGAAATTTGGTGGGTGGAGGCTGATGAGTTGGGTAGAGTTATCAGGTGGAAAGTTATCGTGAGAGCAGTCAATAAATATATGTGGATAATAGCTTGTGTTGGTGGTCCCTGTAAGAATAACTGACTACAAACCTGGAACAGTGCTTAAAATGTAGCCTAATGACTTTCTATGATGTTTCCATAGAAATTTGTAACTCTGAGAACAGAAAGGTGGTCAACAGTCCACATGTAGAAACTGCAAGAGCCTTTGTCTGATACATACATTCAATTCCACTACCACGATACCTCTTACTTTCTGCTCAGTTAGTCACAGTTACTTAATTAGCTATCTGACTAGATTATTACTCCCATGTGACTGTTTATTACTGAAATGGCTTCATCATGCTCCTGCGCTAAAGTGAATGATTAAATATCAGTGTCTCTCTGGTGTGTTCCAACAAGCTTTAGCAAATCAAGTCTTTACAAAATCAAATTGCAACGTACATTTATTTTTAAATGAATGTATGAGCTGTAAGCTTGTTGTAGAGACACACGCCTGGTTTACAAAATTTGAGAAAATATACTTGTTTGTGTGTGCTGGCTGGCATGCTAATCTGAAGTCAATGATATGTGACAGTTTGTAGAGATCGACTTTTTTGTGAAGGAGTAAGTCTTTCTCTTTGTGCACTGCATGAAGGGATGTGTGTACTTAAGAGTGGCAAACATTGTACAAGATTTTGTTACAGCTTAAAGTTGTGTTTGCATATTTTGGTTCTATTTAATGCCATTTGCAGCACATTGTACAAGGATGTCTGTATTGCTTACTATGAGTGGTTGGTTAGGAAAAGCTTGAAATTATATATCACCATACAAAAGTAATCATCATACAGTACAGTAGTGCTATATATTAGGGATCGGGCTTTTCTGGGCAAAAACGATCAGTCTAGGGACCCGCCGATTATGCTGGCATAATTTTGAGCATAATAGGTACCTAAAAGCATTGAGCATAATGCCAGCATAATAAGTTAAATATTTGTACGATAGTGTAAATTCTTGCTGGAAAATGACAATTGCAAAATAAGATCAATATACTGTAATAGAGCAGTCAGTAATTCTAATAGAGCAATCATCAAACTGACTGTTCTATTAGAGTATATAGATCTTTTCTCTTACATGCAGGCATGCAGCAAGAATTTATTATTTGTGTTTCAGCCACTCATTTTTTTCTTTCTATACAGTGTTAAACTAGTAGCAAAGCATATGAACTAAGGCATGAACATTGAGCATAATCGAGCATAATAGGTAAATATTGAGCATTAATTTATGCATAATGGGTGAATTTTTGAGCAGTGCAGCATAGCATAATAGGTAAAATTATGAGCATAATTGGCGGGTCCCTAACGATCACCCTAAACCAGCCTTGCAATACCTTCCTGGCGCCTTGGCGGTATTAGTTAGGTATAACCAAGTCCTAAAATGCCTTCAGTACAATATGAATTTTTTTTTAAATGGATTTTTCTACCACTTGACTGACTGACTGACCAAACGACTGACTGACTGATGGACCGACTGACCAACTGACGAACCAACCGACTGACTGACTGATTGACTGACCAATGCCTTCAGACTAGTGGTACTTGATAACAGAACAAATTACTGAAATTGTTTTTGTGTATACATAAACCGAATGCAGTTATTTTGATTATCAGAGGTTGCAAATATTCTTCACATGTTTCACTGGTAACTCCAATAAATCTATTGTCTTGAACACATACAATAGTTGTGTCACATGTGTACACTACCTAGCTAAGTCAACATGTATTCCATTTGTACCGATGTAACTAGTTGTGTCTCCATTACAGTCAGATGGAGAGTTGTTGGGTGATGAACATACTGCAGCTATTGCTCTACGTATGGCCATGTCTTGTAACAAACTGATGAACACTTTTAACAGGAAAGGAACATTCAACAGACTGTCTAGTAAGTGAAATTATATTTTCTTGTTCAAAGTATACATATATCCCATAAAAGTCTTGTCTCATTAACACTGTTCTGTATTTTATTAATTCTTTCCGGTATGTTCTGTCAGTTGCAGTATTAGTATTGTTGTCATAGCAACAAAACAATTATACAGTGGAATCTATGAATAACAGTTGCATTTCTGCCAGAAAGTTTGCAAAAAAATTTTTTTGCTATGATCGTTATAATGGTAATTACTATTACGAAGCTCTTGCCATAATATATAGTACTGTTTGGTTATGCCTAACCAGTACTGCCAAGTTGTTGTAAGGTGAGGCTGGTTTTTAAGTGATATTTATTGACAGGAACGTTGATCCCCATTATACAGCACATGCCTGCAGAATAACTCAACATAGTTTCTATAAATTTTCATTTTGACTGAATTTTTCTATTGACTGACTGACTAACTAATGCCTTAAAATTGATTTGTACAGCACTTATATGCTACGAATGCTTAAATTTGCAGAAAGGTCTACAGTGTTTGGACGTACATCAGTACCTCAAAGTGTTTGAAATGAATTGGCAAATTTACTACTCCTTCACATAAATGTATTGTATGTGAAGACATTTCAAATGACAGCAATATTGTTTACATCTACTGCATTGTAAACAAACATGGGTAACTTGTGTTCCCTTTAAACTACAGAAATTTAACAAAGATGCTCAACTCTCTGTGCATGAAATGGGAAACAAGATGGTATAGCAAGTGATAAGTGGTTTAAAGTGGTTTAAAGGGAACTATTGGCATCAAAGCCATTCAACTCCCCATTATTTCACATTCCATGAAATCATCACATAACCATAATTATACACAATTTTATGGCAAGTGGAAAGAAACAACAGGATTTGGGCTTGTACACCGATAGTTAGGCTGGTGGAATACAGCCTAAAAAGTTTTCCCAGCATGACAGATGATTACACTGTGTAGCACTTTGACAACCATGATGGTTATATAGTCAAACAATCCACCTGGTTGTGATACATGACTCAAGTTGTTGTGTAGTATTAATTACGTACAGCTGTAACTCTCTATCCTTTCACAGAGGCACTAGTAGAACAATACTACAACATACCTTAGCCCACTATACATTATCAAATAATCATTAATTTGAACAGCTTCATGATGTAAATAATATCGATAGAGTGTCCTTTAAGATTTGTTGCATTATTTCACTAATCAATTCTTGAAAGATACTTATCTATGAAATGTGCAGATTTTTACCACACACATGGTACTCAAGCTTACCTTGTGCTACTAATAAGTCAGTCTCTCAACCACAATTTCATAACGTTTTGTTCCTTATACAATGCTCCAAAAATTATTTTTAGACACTCTAGCTAATAGTACTCATAACAGTTTTAGCAAAACTGTCATAGTATCATATGGTCATGTAACTTGAGTATTAATTGTTCTGTTCTGTTCAGTCACTTACAGATCTCACACACTTGTGATATGTGTGTCCAACCAGAAAGTGTTTGTAGTAAAGAGAAGAAATAGAGTCTAATCAAGAACATGAATTGGACTATGCATTATGTTGATTGCATGTTGTATTAACAACAACAATTATCTGTAATGGTTAACCATGTGAATTCTACATATTTCAAACTACATAATATTATACTCCTGTACAGTGTTGGGACAGTTACTTTTTAAAGGTAACTCGTTACATATTATTTACAACTGAACTATTTAGTTACAGTTACATATTACCCATATAATAAAGTAACTATGATAATATTACATAATATTATTATATTACTTTGTGTCCACAGCTTTAAGCTGTCACGTATGAAACCACCACTTTATCACGTGACATGATTGCGTTGCTGGACAATGTGCAAATCTTGGTTATAAGCAAGAAGCTGGTGAATAAGCTTCATTCAGTAGGCTTTGTTACTTCGTTGTGGCTAGGCGTTACTCAGTGGATTGCTAACGAGATTAGTAAACTTCGTTACTTAAAGTAATATTAGACTCTTTACAGTACCTTCATTACTTAGGTAACACGTTACATTTGTAAGTAAAGTAACTTGAGTTATATTACCTGTTTTTACAGCATTTGTTATATTACTTTGTTACCACAAAAGTAATAATTATTGCGTAACGCGTTACCCCCAACACTGCTCCTGTACATTTATACATTAGCTAACTTGTGTTAATGGTGTATAGAGAATGCTTCTTAATCAGGATAACAGCCACCTGAGTGTCTCAAATAGTAATTGTACAAGTGAGTCATTCATGTACAAAGTGACCTGTCTAACGCAGCTATTGGGATTTAACAGTGCAATTCAATTGTTGTTTTTTTTATTATGATTAAAGTACCTGGTAAAGGCAGAGCCTGTATACCAGAAGGCCTAAGATTATTAACTGTGTTTGAAAAGTAGGAGAAAGAAGAAAAAATCCATGACTGGACCTGGGCAGCCTCGAACCTGCAGCCATTCGATTAACGCTCGAATGCTTACAGGAGTCTGCCAGGCAGTGAAGATATTTTCTTCTTACTATTTTCAATTGTGCATCATCAACTAAGCAGACATCTATTAGTTAGACCAAGTTTGACTAAACTAAACTCAACTCAGATTAGTTAGACTAAACTCAAATTTGGCAAGCGAGGTCGATGTCCTACCCCAAGTAATGTTTCATATATGTAAATAATGAGCCATTTCTGTTTGGCCATTACTGAGGTATGCAAATACATGAAAATTGCTTGTTCTTGGTTCCTGTAAAAACATGCTTGACTGTCATATGCTCAAACACATTGGTTTTCCTTGATCGTTTGACACATGTACACTGGACTTTCCTTTATAATGTGAAAATTAAGTGAGGTGAGCACCTCACAGTGACTAAGTGGTAGAAGGGTTTGGGAATATTGGTGTGAAGGTCCCTGTAGGAGTTGCTTCAGTGCAGCCATGACAATCATTCGTAATGGCTGGATTGATTGCAAAGGTGCTTCTCATACTATTCTTATAGCTCTGTATATATTATGTCTGGCCGACACCATTCTTTCTTTTGATGTAGTATGAATTGGTTTACCAGTTCTAAATCATAATATAAAAAATTACATTTCAGTAGGAATCATAGTAATGATACGAAGGGTTCAGTGGTTCACTGGGTTGGCACAGTTGCCAAAACTTTTTGCCTTGTGTGTGTGCACGCATGCGACCACAACAAAATTGACACTCCATGTTTTCTGTCAACATGAAGTCAACTTTTTGCAGTGGCAGCAAACTCATACTACCACTATAATAGCTGAAACACCAGAGGGAATAATTTGTACAGCATGCATTATCTAAATATGGCCGCGCCATTCCAAAGAGATTCATATTGCTCCCACCACACATAGATGGTCGACTGAACATTTTATTCATTATTAATTTTTATCATGTAATTGTCTAAGGTACTATTTTATTTATTTTTTAATTAAGCACCGCTGCAGAAGGTCTGTAGGACACCTGGTCCTACAGCCTGTTTAAAGATTTTAAACTATGTGTTTAAAAAGTTTTAGCTCATCAAGCTTTTATGTTATATCTGTTGTGCGGGTTTTAAAATTAATAGCAGTTGCCATAGTAAACTGCCCACCCTTGTGCATGCATTTTATGGTCAATGAACAATGAATCTACTTGGAGTGGCCTAAGATGTGTCAGTTTTACATACCGGTAGTACAACAATTACTTGTCAAAAGACCAGGTGGCACCAATAGACAAAGCCGACCTGTATGAGGGTGCCTCCCAAAACACAAAGACATTTTAAATGTAGAAATATTAACAACACAGCAACAAAAGCAATGCCAAAGTTTTAACAATGACAAAACTGGACACAATTGTGCCAGAACAAGAGATACGGAATGAGCATGAGTGCAGGAGGAGCTGGAGCTGAAGTCCACCCAAACAACTGTACTGATCATGCACAATGTCATACATCGTTAATATACACTTAGGTATTTTTGATGTGATGCAATGGTAGGCTGTTGACATTTTCTTGCAGGCAAACTCCATCAATTTGTCAAGGAGAGCAGCAACTTCAACAAACCCACCGAGCTGCTCACTGTTGAACAGTTTCTAGTGTGACTTTTCCTGAGACAGTGTGAGGGTTCACACTGTGCAAGTATACTCTAGAGATGGACACATGAGATACTTGTAAGCCATAGACTTGAATTGGCTTCAGTTGCAACACCCTACAGGCTGTGTCTAAGACAATTTAAAGACTTGCCTGACACAAACTCATACCATCATAAATTTGAAGGAGCTTGACCCCACAGTAGACTTCTAAATATCGGAGAGTTGTTGACAAGTGACAACATACTGAACATAGTCAAAAGTATTGCCTTACATTTATTTGAAATATGTATGAAGGGCCTCACATTTAGAAGCATTCATTTAAGGCCACTCCAAATGCATTCTTTGTTTCCTATCCAGCATCCGCATTCTAAATATTCCATTATTCCGTATTCTTCCTTTATTTTCCGGTTATTCTTGCATTCTGTACATGTTCAGTAAAAGCTATCTTGTAACAGTGTCAACTCACATGTCAGCAGTGCTAACAAGTCCATGTTTCTGTTATTTTGCAACTGAAAAGGAAGGTACAATGCTTTTATACAACTTTTTATGATTGTGCCAGGCAAATAATGGATTGTAAAGCTCAAATATGTCTGAGGAAAATAGAGAATTTATTTGGAGTGGCCTACTGGAACCATGCTACACTGCTTTCATTTTATATATTTATGTCTACTGCACATTCCTGCATTTACAATTTTCACGTATAGTAGCTATGCTCTGTTTTGCATCTTTTTTGCATTGTGAGAAAAACTAGATGAATTACTAAGAAGAAAATGGTTTTGTCGCTTGGACCCAGAAAATGCAACAATGAACCGCTAAATCTCGTACTAAATGAACAGACTCTAAGTAAATAAAGCCTGTCCAAGCGTCATAACCAGAATACCGATTCAATGATGATGGAAAGCTGGAGTGGAATACTCTCTTCATTAGGCAGGCTAAGTATGAAAGTTATGAGGTGTAGCTGCTAATCTGGGATTCAAAGAAGCAAGCTGTGATCTACCTGTAACGGTACTACCACCCCTATTAACGTTTGTATCCAGCTGTGCCTAAATGGAGGTACGCACAGTATTTAGCTTTCTATGTGGTGTAGAGCTGCATGCAGGAATAAATGACTGTCATGAGTTCAATTAGAGCCTAAAGTAAATTGTCATAATAGAATACCATATATATATATACAAAGGACTAAGTAGATATAATTTGCAAAAACTCCTAGCAAGCTACATAGTTAAATGTGCCCATTAAGGCTGAAAAGAATAGTATGAATATTTGCTATTCGTATTTGTTAAGAAATATTCATTGAATCACTAGACAATTACACATTTAGCTAACCGCTTCTATAAACTGAAAGCTGTCATTTTAAACTGTAATTCATTGTCTTTTAAGGACAAATATATGTATGTAAAGGACTTTTCATAATAGGATGTAGTAGTAATCAAAGTGATTTTATCCCTTTTGAGCACCTAGTTAGCTATGCAAAAAATTCTTAAAGGACAATTCAAATTTGTTCATTAATTTGAAGAATATTCAGATTGATATTCGTTTGACCCCCAGTGCCCATGGGTTGTTGCTGCAGATGTAAGTTTTCACACTCAGTGGAGGATTCTTGTTAGTGCTACATGCAGTGACTGTTCTATTAGAGTATTTGACTGACTGCTGTATCAGAGTATCTCGATCTTGTGTTTAGAACTGTTTTGGGGGGAGGGGGAACGTGCCCCCTATGTCCCCCTGGATTCACCACTGATGTATATATCTTGTTAATACTTAGGGTTTCCAACTCAAAAAAGCAAGGTGCTTTTTTTGTTGTTTCTGGAGGTTTTCATACAGACTGACCTTTAAGATAAAGCAAACAAGTGCTAATTTGTTATTGGATTGCTTGTAGTATTGGGTATCAGCATAAGTTTAACACACAAAAACATACAAAAAGTGGCCACGTGACCAAAAATACTATAATAGTTACATTGGACTGTTTATTTGAAAGTCTTTGCATTTTAGTGTGATATAAGTCACAGTCAGTGTATTTCTTACCTTATAATGAAGACTTTTAGATCTTGTAGTGCTATAGTACATCCTGTATAGCTGTAATAGGATTGTTGGCCACTTGATAGTATAGCGGCGCAACCCAAAAATTGTGCACTTTTTCATAAAGCCATGAAACTTTCCACATAAATATTAGTCCTCCCAATACATGTATTTTTAGATATAGTGCCATCGCTGATTTGACCTTCGGTGACCTTTACTGCCATTTTTGTACAGAAAATTAATCATTTTTGTTTTTAACTCCCTGAGGCAGTAATTAACTTGTTAAAACATAGTACCAAGCAAAATATCTTGCTGATAGAAACAATTTGGTTTTTAGTTGAAGACAATGGGTGATTCATTCTTAAGTTATGAGTATTTTTATTAGCTGCAAAATTTGATAAATTTATGCATAATTATCTGCCCACAGATAATTTACATCTAGAGGGCAGGTAAATTAACAAACTTTTCAGCTAGTAAAAATGATCATAACTTTAAATAAAAACCAAGTTGTTTCTATTGGCAAGATCTTTTGTTTGATACCATGTTTTAACAAGTTAATTACTGCTTCAGGGAGTTAAAGACAAAAATGATCAATTTTCTGTACAAAAATGGCTGTAAAGGTCACCAAAGGTCAACTCAGCGATGGCACTATATCTAAAATTACATGTCATGAGGAGTACTATTTATGTGGAAAGTTTCATGGTTTTATGAAAAAGTGCACAATATTGCCAATTTTAGGGGCTACGCTGCTATACTATAACCACTTTCTAGGTACTTATAGTTAAAACTGCACTGATATTGAAAGCAATGCAGAGTTTAATAATATATTAGCACTTATTCATTTTATCTTAAGGTCAGTCTGTGTGAAAATCATCAGAAACAATGAAAATACCTGAGGAATCATCCTGTTTTGCAGTGGAAATCCTATGACAGTAAAGGATGTCATTGGAAATATGTCATGTCAGTATGTCATTGGAAATCCAATGACAATAAACAGGACAGCTAGTAACTGTCCTGTTTACTGTCATTGGAAGATACTAACTACTTTATCATGATAGACTAGGTGTGTTGTACGTACTCTTGAAGTGGGATGTATTGAGTGTGTTCGGTGTGTTAGTTGGGCTGTCCCATGATATTCGTAAAGTCCTACGTTTAACTTTTCTTTGATAAATTTTTAATGCATGGTGGTAAATACAATGTGTATGCAGATATTACACAAAACATTTTTGTAACATTTCTAAAGTTTCTAGTGTACTCATGTGACAATCCGGTTTTCCTTGGTCCTTCAGTACTTCTTCACACACTTGCACTTGTAGCGATCCCATGTGTAGCCTCGATGGCATGATCCAGTAGCAGGGCATTCACAGGTCCATGTGTATCTGTTGCACTTCTTAGGCCAACGACAATGTGCATCACTAGTGCACTCGGCACATTTGCAGCTCAAGTGATGGGTGAATTTTAAGTACCGGATTCCATAAAAGTAGCAATATCGGCTTGAGCACTTGTACACAACAACCCATCGATAGAAGTGACGTATACGGGTGGGTACACATTTGCCAGGACGCTTACAGTACAGATCATCACACAACCAGACCTTGACTGGTGGATAGTAGAAGTATCCACTCTGGTAGTAATCTCTTCTGAAAGGTCCACTTGTGCAGTGGGGGTAACGCCTTGGTCTGATTAAATCTTTGTATTCTTTGGTGGCTTTGGAATTACCTTTAGAAACAAGAGCATCATATTAATACTAGTGTCATATACAGTATGTGTAGATGTAGTTACTAAAGGTATATTTTTCATGAGTATTTTAACTTCTAATTTGATAACAAGATTTGTCTATGTAAGTTTTTAATATTTGTTGTTTGAGTATAATACGTAGGACCGAAACTTTTTAACCATTTAAACTAACTGTTCACACCGGTATATGCAGGCTTAATTTAAAACTGGTAGAAAACTAACACGAAAGAAATATCGTATACTAAAAATAGTACTGCTATTAACATGCATATGTAGACTGTGTACTAACTTATCTTGTAAGCTCCTCCGACATCAGAGGAACTGGTTCTACGAGAGAAGAGGTCTACTGTTCCATTTGCACTTCCAACCTATCAAAGATAACCAAAACCTTTCATATTAAATATTTGCTTATTGCTTACCAGAAAAATGCAGCACGCCACAGTAAGCAGCAAATTTGAGAGCATCATTTTCTCTGCTTGCTTAAGATGCTGACTTCACATGCTCTTTCTGGTCAAGCTGTATCCCTTTTATACTAGGTCTCTGTCATAGCTTATTGTATTTTGTTGTCGTCATAATTGATGTTGTTAGTGGGCAGTATTAATAGATTAGTGGGTATCAATAATAAACAAGGGTGGATGTGTTGTCTTTAGTAGTACATGCTTCCCAAGAATTTGTCATTATGGGTTAGTCCCATTAGCTGTGAGGTAAAGTACAGTCATCAAAAGACATTGTAGGGACCCTAGTCCATATTGAGAGCAAGAAAGTGGACAGGCTCTGACTTCCCACCATTATGTGATCTTTGCACTTTAATCCATTTACTGTATCTACAGTTCTACCACTCTATCTTCAATCTTCAAGAAACATAAGTTGAGTTATGGTCAACATATTTATGAGGCTGAATGAATTACATTGTTGTTATGTTTGCCACAAGATTTTTTTTTCACTGTTTGATGTTGCTTCATCCTGAGACATGCCTTTTCACCGACTGCAGTATGTATAATATGTGCATCATGGACTTACCTTTGTCCTCCTTTGTGTCCCAATTCTTTCACTGACGATGCAAGGTGCCAAGTCTTTTATAGATGACATGCATTTCTTTTGCCAGCTTTATAAATGAAGTAGTGAATAATCTGTGGTCTTGGGTTGGCTCCAACATTGTCATTATTCCAAGCTGCTGTTTCAATATATATGCTCATCCATTGTTACTAACACCAGGGTTTTACCACCAACCCATTTAGTGAGACCAGAGTCTGAACATGCAGGCAGAGTTACGTATGTACATTATTCAGCTGGTTAAATATTTGTGGTTGGTAAGAGTAGTCTGTCTGCGCAGAAAAAAGACTGATTATGTGATTAAGGTTGTTGATTATATTATTGCATAGATCATTACGATGTTAAGATAACATTGTTTTATTTAGTACACAGGATAACAATGTAATTTGTTAATCATGGACATTGGAGGCAAACCACCTACACAGTTCATAGAGGCTGTTACAAGAGATGTGACACGTATTTCACAGAGACATACGTATAACCTAACAGCAATGCTTGCTTGATTTAAACAGATTACATGCAATCAGGTGTTATTTACTATAAGCACTCAGGTAGAACAATACGTACAGTACTTGTGAAGGTTCCACCCATATGGTTTACACCATATGCAGAAAGCTAATGACCTTGAGAAGCCACTCAAGTAACTCTATCGGTGATGTGTAATTGCACCATCACATATTTCTTGGTACTAACCACAGTTTTGTAAACACACCAAAACAAGTCTTACTAGAAATGCATGATGAAGCATAAGCTACAAAAGAACTCATCTTGGTAGACTCCATGAAGAACTGGGCTTTCCAGCCAAATATTACCCTAAAATCAGCCTCAATTTCCCTTCATGACAGCTTGGCAGCATTGGTTAGGCACAGCCAAGCCCAAAACTGTCTTCAGACCAATTCCATAAGTTTAACCAACTTAAAATTCCTAATTATTCCTTCTACTTGTCATTAAAAGAGTGAGCTTGGTATTGCTACCCACACAATAGACTTTCACGTTCTTTCAATCTTAACAACAGTACTGTACCTTCAGTTCTTACACTACACATCAGAATGTGATGTTACTAGACTTTGTGGTTTCATATGTATCTCAACGTAATTGAAAACACTTCTTGCGTGTTTTGCACAATATAAGCAGTATGTTTAAATGGCATTCAATTTCAGTCAATCTTTATGTACTTCTGTGTGTACAGTTGTGGTTAAACATTTCTTTGTTAGTAACTTCTATAGTAAGGAATCGGTTAGTACATACAGTGAAACCTGTCTCTGAAATTCTTACTTATTGGTAATTGACAAAACTATAAACGATTATTGAATTACAAAACTATTAGTCATTGATGAATTACAAAATGAATTAACATCACAAACAAAATGTATAGTTATTTCGCTAAGTAAACATGGCAACTCTTACATTTCAGTGCAGCTCTGAAATCTTAAACCAACGAATGTACATGTAGAAGGGGACCAACTGTGCACAACTTCTAAAAAAGAAATCAGAACATGGATTTGCTTTCTGTCTTTGAATGCCCACCAATGTAATGTCAAGATTTTCCTGTAATGTTAACCCATCATTTTGCTGAGAAATTCTAAACAATGAAAATATTTGTAAATACAGAACAGTGATTTAGGATATTAGATTAGTGAACAGGATATTTGCAATAGAGGGTGGATAAGTCAAAATTTGTTGGTGATGTTTGTATAGGGACAAGAATTATGAAGGTTTTGACAACAACAGTTTGAATCAGTTCATTTCTACTTGTGACTTAACAGCTTACTACAATACTACTGACGTCAACAGTGCCTGGGCTATATTAAAGGAACTATTACTTAGTGGCATGGACTTGTTCATTCCTAAAATCAAACTAAAACCCACTCAGTATCCCAACTGGTTTTCTCCAACAATTAGACATCATCTTAAATGTCTCCGTACTCTTCGTAAAAAATTACGTCGTCATTTTACTCTTGCCTCCCTACAACGTTTGATCCAACTTGAAGAGCTCACCCAACAAGAGTTATATAATGCAAAGGAAACTTATGAGAAAGAACTGATTAACAGTTACGCACAATCTAAGAACCCAAAACTTTTTCATTATATCAAAAGTATCACTAAGTTTGGATCCCTTCCCTCAATTTTAGTCAACGATTCTGTAAAAGCTGTGTCAGATAAGGATAAGGCTGAACTGTTTAACCAATATTTCTACTCCGTTTTTACTGATGCTGCCACCCCTTTACCAAATTTAGAAGAGGTGTCCATTCCATCCAGTACTATTCCTGATATTACTCTCAGTTCCCAAGACATATTTGAAGAGTTAAGATCTTTACAGACTTCTAAAGCTGTTGGTCCAGACAATATTGGACCTAAAGTCCTAAATAGCTGTGCAGATTCATTGACTGCACCTCTACATCATCTATTTTCTCTGTCTTTGGCAAATGGTGTCATTCCCAGTGACTGGAAATGCCACAACATAATACCTGTTTATAAGTCGGGTGATAAATCTTCTGTCAAAAACTATCGGCCTATTTCATTACTATGCAATGTATCTAAAGTTTTAGAACGACTAGTACATAACAAACTTCTTGATTTCTATTCAGACTCCATATCACGCCATCAATTTGGATTCTGTAAAAACAAATCTACTTTGCAACAGTTGTTACTATATTTTGATGATCTATGTTCTGACAAGAAACAAACTGATAGTATTTACCTTGACTTCAGCAAAGCTTTTGACAGTGTTTCACATACTAAACTGTTGTTGAAGTTATGGTCTGTTGGCATCACAGGTGATGTGTGGTCATGGCTACGGTCCTATTTGTCTGACCGTAGTCAACGTGTTTTGGTCAATAATAGTTTATCTTGCTCTCTACCTGTTAAATCTGGTGTACCTCAGGGTAGCATCTTGGGACCATTGCTGTTCATAATATATGTTAATGATCTGTGTGATAAAGTTGAGAATTCCACAATCTTTAAGTTTGCTGACGACCTCAAATGCTTCAAGGCAATCCATTGTATCACTGACTCCAACCAACTTCAGAATGATTTAAACTCCCTATATGGATGGAGTCTTGATAATGATCTCTCTTTCAGTATTAAGAAGTGTGTCGTTTTACATTTCAAGGTCACATTACACGACACAAACTATTTCATTAATGGTGTTCAACTATCTAATGTCACAGAACATCGTGACCTCGGAATAGTTTTCTCCAAAAATTTGTCTTGGGCCAGTCATATTGATTCTACAGTGGCTAAGGCTTATAAGTCCTTTGGCCTACTCCGCCGAACTTTTAAGAACACCTTCTCTATTCAAGCTAGAAAAACACTATATCTGACTCTAGTGAGATCCAAGCTTTTATATTGTTCTGCCTTATGGCGACCCCATCTTATGAAGGACATTTTGTTGTTAGAGCAAGTCCAGCGCCGTGCAACTAAATTTATATTGAATAACTATACTATGGATTACAAAACAAGATTGTTTCATCTGAAGCTTTTACCTTTGATGTATGTGTTAGAATTACATGATGTTCTTTTTCTAATAAAATCTTTGAACTCCCCTACTCGTAGCTTCAACATATCCGACCATGTTTGCTTCAACAACAGTCGTACCAGATCATCCAGCAGCAAGTTATGCCACAGAAATTCTGACAATGTCATTACAGCAAATTCATATTTTTACAGAATCCCTAGATTGTGGAATGCATTACCTATCATTGACTTATCCCTTTCCCTCCCTACTATCAAACATAAACTTATTATTTTTTTATGGAATCATTTTACAAATACTTTTGACACTAACAGTAATTGTACTTTGCATTTTTTATGTCCTTGTAGGAACTGTAGTAAGCTTCCCCACTCATGTAACTTTAATATTTTGTAGTTGTACTGTACGTAAGTAAAGTTTAGTTGTAAATAAGTAGCTAAGTAGTTAATTAATTTAAGGCAGCTGGCACTGGTGGCTAGCTGACCCTCAGATCATGTAATTTCCCTTTTTGATTTGTCTAATGTTCTGTACTTGTGTTATTTGATCTGTAAAGCATTAATAAATAAATAAATAAATAAATAAAAGTGGGTGTAATTTGTACAGGGTATTATCAACCTTAGCACTTCAGCTGGTATCTGCAGTTTTGGCTTGTCTATGTCCTTAAATCAGACATTTTGTTAACCATGTGTGTGTTTTGTGTTTGCATGTCTGTCCACACCCAAGTAAAAAGGCTTGTACTAAATGTCACTTACATACTGTACTAAATAACCAGGAAGGTAGCCTTTCCTATAGGCTGTTTTCATTGAAAGAAAGCATGACTTCACTATATGTATACTTTCTGTGTATGTACAGTAGTTGTGTGTAAACATATTGTCCAGGCTGCATTTCTATAAGTAAGACGTACTTTGGGTTGATGAAGTGTACTAATAGATGAATTACAGTCAGATAATAGAGATCAAGATTCTAATAATCAAGATGTTATAGTCTATTTTGAGCACTACTGCAAGAATGGTGCAATTTGAACCCATTCTGAACGTCACGGGTAGTATCCATTCAATACTTTTATTTTTAAAGGCATTTTTACTTTACACATGTACTAAATCAAGCACACACCATTCATAGCTGGGTTGTTTAGGAAGTTGTGAAGTGATAACGGCAATCATTCAGTATGGTATCTTCTAGACACTTTATTTTCTGGTTTACTTGGCTTCTAATTCAGTCTATCAATGTGGGTTACTTAATCTTATTCTTTCATTGTGTCTATTTTTGAACTAACTTCCATTATTTACCAGCCAACACTGACCAGGTTTTGGTTTCCAATTGTCCCTCTATAGTCATAATGAGCTAATGACTGCCCTGTTTACTGTCATTGGAAGGTACTAACTACTTTATCATCGTAGACTAGGTGTGGTTGTACTTGAAGTGGGATGTGCTGAGTGTGTTTGGTGATTAATATTTCACATGATTTGATTCGAAAACGTGCTCACGTTCAAATGTATGTTTTAGACATTTCTTGCACATTTTGGAAAAACAATATCACTACAATTGTGTGTGCATGGAATACAGGGTTGTTAATAGTTCTAACATTCTAGTATTTGTATGACAGTCCAGGGATTGCTGTAGTCTTCTTTTAAGGAACTGCAATTGTAGGACGATCGAATCTCTTGCAACGACAAACACTGTAGTCGAAGTAATATCCATTAGGGCACTGGCGGTATTGGCAAGGCACACATTTGCATTGGTTGCGGTTCCATATCTGTCCATGTGGACAAATTCCAGTAGCAGGGCATTGACAGGTCCATGTATTCTGATTGCATTTCTTTGGCCAGGTGCAGTCTGAGTCACGAGTACACTCGGCACATTTACAGCTGAGGTGTTCAGTAAATCTTAAGAATTTAATCCCATAAAAGTAGCAGCGATAGCGTGTGCATTTGAATACAATGACCCATCGGTAGATTACACGTGTATGACTGGGTACACACTTTCCAGGATGCCTGCAAACTAGTCCATCACACAGCCTTATTCTGATTGGTGGCCAGTAGAAGTAGCCAGGCTTGTAATAGTATCTGTAATAAGGTCCATTGGCACACTGGAGAGTGGACTTGGCAGTAACACTTGCAGTAAGGGAATTGTATTCAGAGTTGGCTTTGGAACCACCTGTGGAAGAAGTGTGGTCCTGTTAGTATACGTATACACAAGATTGTATCTTGTTCTTACTTATCATATAAGCTGCTTCCACTTGACTTTCAGAGGTACTGGATGAAGACAGGTTTATTCCATGCACGTTACCAACCTACCGAAACAAAAATTTAATAATTTCACTCTACTAACATTTCTTCTGCTTACAAGGAGAACGTAGCACATCACGGTAAACAGCAAACTTGAGAACATCATTTTCTCTGCTTGCTTAAGACACTGACTTCACATGCCCATCGTTCTCAGGCCGTACTTCTTTTATACTAATTCTCTGACTGGCTGTAATGTAGTTTGATTGTCATATGACTGAGTTGTGACCCATCTAGTGGGTAGTAATAGTGAATTAGTGATGACTAATAACAAGGTGGTTTATTGTGTGTGGTCTTCTGCAAAACTTTAATCAGAGAGACTATGTGATTATGGGTTGGTGATTGGTGTCCAGGTGTGTTTGAGGTTAAAGTACACCCAAGAAATTGCCATAATCTGAGTATCAAGATTATTACTATGATGCACATTGGCATTTGATCACATGGAATATCACCTATAGCATTCTATGTGCCTTAACGTTGAATCAAAAACCAAGTGAGACATAGGCAGTAAAATTGTATCATTTTTTGCAGTACTCAGTTGGACTCAACAAACGTGTAAGTCAGTCCCATTTGCTGGTACAGTACCATGATGGAGTGTATTAGTGAAGTCCAAAAGTGATGCTAAATATGCAGTATGTACTGTCCTCTTGCTGCATAACATCCTTTGATAATGTAACTCCTTTACTTGACCTACATCTGAGTTACTGTGTATATATATGTACAAGTGTATGGACATGAATAGTAGGTTGGCGTATGGACTAAAGTAATGTGCTACATGGAATTGTCTGATGTGTGATAGAGTTTGTCACGTATGGACCTTATTCGCATTGATGTCATAATTGACAAAATGGCCGTGGTAGTGTGGGAATTTCGTCATGTTTTCATTTGTAGTAACCATTGTTTGCGGTTTTCACAACAAGGGATCATTGGAGAATGAATGTAAGAGGCTAGTAAGCATGATGTGGTAATGCAAAAGAATCCCACCAGACCATGGTTTTGATATGGATACAAAACTGCACGTATTTTTGTCTTGTAAGTAAGTATGTATATCTCACCTTGTCTCTTCCTGCTATACATTTATCATAGTGAAACATTATCTCTCCCAATACAACCCTGTACAAAGTGCCCACACTATTGCTTTCATTTTTATGTTGTGATGTCAGTGTGGATAAGGTCCATACTGAGTTCCTACATTGTTTCAGTTTTGTGATGTGCATCTAATGTTTGTTTTGTAGGTTTTATTGCATATTGGTAAACAATATACGGTATGTATGTACAACATCTTGGCGGTAACAAGAATCCTATCCACCAAGTGTGTTATACATGCATATGATGTGAATAGCAACGTTTTCTTTCTTTGTTGTACAATCCATTTTTGTAAGCTCATTAATTCTATTTTACATATGTTGGTGCTGTCCTTAACAATAAAGGTTCTGTGTTGTAAGAGTGGGCTAATGATTTGGTTAGACAATATTTTCTTGTTGTCTGGAGCAATAGTATAATTTGTTTAACACAGACTTTGGACAATCTACTTACCATCATCACCTGACATATACGTACAGTATTCAGTACCTGTCTTATGTTTTTTGTATATTTAAAATTGTATAAATATTCCATTGAAATAATAAACAACATTCATTGTATTGGATGATCACATGTAAAGGATTAACCACACCATCATACCATGCTAAAGTTACCATCTTCAAATCAGTCTTTACTTGAAAAGATCCATTCAGAGCTACATATGCAAAAATGCATCCCATAATTCTAGTCAGATCAACAAAAGTAGTTGTGTAGTCAACTACTTGTTACAAGGTGGGTGGACTACAAGTACTGTAGGGAAAAGAATGGAGCACATGTATGTGTTCACAGTGACTGAACTGTGAACTTTGAATGTAAACAAGAAGCCTTTGATGTAAACAAAGTTGCAGTTTTTATGGCTTTACACAGAATACAATACTTTTACTTGCAGATAATCTAACCTACAGTGTACTTAAATACGTAGTTGAAACTCAAAACAAGTAGTGAATTATCAACTAGTAGTGCATATCTTTGTTGTTGTTGTTGATGTTGTTGTTGTAAAAGTGTACTTACGTACGTATGTCTAAAATCACTGACCATGCGTCTTCATAGCAAATAAGGCTACCTTACTGTACTGGCCATATCAAGAAAGTGTCAGACCTATCTTTTTACTGGACATTGTCAACTGTTCTAAGCACTCTCCTGTAAATTATCTATTGTTTAAAACAATTTTACAGCCTGCATGAAGAAATCCATGGTTAGACACACTTGTTATTTTGTGAGCTAAATGCTGTCATTTTCGGTAGGCAAAAACCATACTTTGTGAAACAAATTCAGCCACATGTTGACCTAGTTCACCATGCATGCAACTTGCAGATAGCACAAGCAAGTATATAGATATATTATTCTGATTTAAGATCGGTGTGATGACAATTGATTATAGCCTTTGCTGTGTTGACAAAGGTGTTATTGTTTTGCAACTTTATTGCACAAATTCACCTGAAATTTGTGGGTGGATGCTGATGAGTAGGGTAGAGTTATCAGGTGGAAAGTTATTGTAATAAATATATGTGGATAATAGCTTGTGTTGGTGGTCCCTGTGAGAATAGCTGACTATAAACCTGGAACAGTGCTTGAAATGTACTTGCGGAAGTTTCTATGATGTTTCCATAGAGATTTGTAACTCTGAGAACAGAAAGGTGGTCAACAGTTCACATGTAGAAACTGCAAGAGCCTTCGTCTGATATGTATGTTCAACTCCATTGCCACAATGCTTCTTTCTTTCCGCTCACGACAGTTAGTCGCAGTTACTTAATTAGCTATCTTACTAGATTGTTACTCATGTGACTGTTTATTACTCATGTGATTGTTTATTACTGCAATGGCTTCATCATGCTTCTGAGCTAAAGTGATTGATTAAATAACAGTGTCTCTCTGGTGTGTTCCAACAAGCTTTAGCAAATCAAGTCTTTACAAAATCAAATTGCTATCTGTATTTATTTTAAATGAATGTATGAGCTGTAAGCTTGTTGTAGAGACACACGCCTGGTTTGCAAAATTTGAGAAAATATACTTGTTTGTGTGTGCTGGCATGCTAATCTGAAGTCATGTGACAGTTTGTAGAGGTCGACTTTTTGGACGAAGGAGTGTGTCTTTCTCTTTGTGCATAGCATGAAGGGATGTGAGTACTTGAGAGTGGCAAACATTGTACAAGATTTTATGTAACACTTTTGTAGCTTAAAATTGTTTGCATACTTTGGTTCTATTTAATGCCATCCTCAGCACATTGTACAAGGATGTCTGTATTGCTTACTACGAGTGGTTAGTTAGGAAAAGCTTAAAATTATATATCGCCACAAAAGTAATCATACAGTACAGTAGTATATTAGGGATCATGAAGTTTGGGCTTTTCTGGCCAAAAAAAAACATCACCCTAAAACCAGCCTCACAATACCACCCTGGTGCCTTGGCAGTATTAACCAAGTCCAAAAGTGCCTTCAGTACGATATGAATTTTTTTTTTGAATAATGAAATTTTCTACTGCTTGACTGACTGACTGACCGTCAAACAGACAGAATTACTGACCAAATGACAGACTGACTGATGTACCAACTGACCGACTGACCGACCAATGCCTTCAGACAAGTGGTACTTGATACCAGAACAAATTATTGCAATTGTTTTTGTGTATACTAAAATGAATGCAGTTATTTTGATTATCAGAAGTTGCAAATATCCTTCACATGTTTCACTGGTAGGGTAACTCCAATAAATCTACTTCCTTGAACACATGTAATAGTTGTAACATGGGCATGAGGGCTTTGCCTGATATGTATGCCCAACTGCCCGAGGTTGTACATATCAGGCAAAACCCAAATGCCCGTGTTACAGCTAATATGTAACACTTATTAGGCTGATAGCCTGTACAGGGCGATCAATCACCCAAGCCAATATGAGTGCAGCCACTAGATGCATACTTAAAAATTTCAATTATGGGGTCAGCAGCTAGTACGTTCCGGTTACGTTTGTTTATGATAAATGGACATATCCTAGAGATATCACGAAGAATTTCCGTTACGAGAGTTTAATGTTTTAATCAGTGCTATTGAATTGTTTATGGAAAAACTACACAGTTCACTAAACGCCTAGACAGGTAAGCTTGCTTGTAGATTGGTTACTCCGTGCAGAGTGGTAGCTTCGTGATGGGGGCGTGTCCATATTCGAAAACATGCGGAAATGATCGATGAATAAGCTATAGCACTAGTTTTCACCTTAGCCAAACATTTTTCAACTTGTAGGATGGTAAGGATAACAAAACACTCCGTCTGAGTGGTTTCCATAGCGAAATCCAAGCCAGGCTCATGCATCCTAATCACGTGAGTGATGATCGATCCCCACAATCGATTTCAGCAGCGACCTCTATATAATCACTGCCCAGTTGTAGACCAGCTACATTTCGTATGTAGCCTGGCTAGCTGGGCTACATACGAAATGTAGCCCGGGCGGCTCCTTTGATCTGAAGTGTGAAAGTGTTGCATACAATAGTTGTGTCACATGTGTACACTACCTAGCTAAGTCAACATGTATTCCATTTGTACTGGTGTAACTAGTTGTTTCTTCATTACAGTCAGATGGAGAGTTGTTAGGTGATGAACATACTGCAGCTATTGCACTACGTATGGCCATGTCTTGTAACAAGTTGATGAACACTTTTAACAGGAAGGGAACATTCAACAGATTATCTAGTAAGCGAAATGATATTTCTTGTTCAGTGTATTAGTGTTGCACCGATATCCAAATTAGCCGATTATTCCAATAACTGATATTAAGCAACAGAATTAGCCGATACCAATAACCGATCCGATCTACACTGATAACACTAACACTCATCCTCATCATTATTAAATGACTCATATTAGTGATATAAGTATTGATATACACCTATTCTAGGCTAGTTAGATGTATACCACAAGTAAAAGTTACTCATGGTAAACAGGTTTTACTACTGCTTCTACAGCTGGCTGGTACTACATAGAAACCTAAAACCTCAGCTTACTGTTGGACATGGCCTAAAACCTGACTGTTTATTATGGGCATGGCTTGTAGTCACCACTAAACCATCAGCACACATAACTTAATTAAAATGCCAAATAACTTATGTCTAGCCTCCCCCACATCATTATACTACACAGCGCAGTATCGGCTTTGATCTCATCAAAACTGATTAATCGGCTAGTAGCCAATATCGGCCTGATACCGATTATTGAACCAATTATCGGTGCAACACTACGGTGTATACATATATCCATACTGTACAGTCTTAAAGTATTGTCTCATTAATACTATTCTGTATTTTATTAATTCTTGTTGGTATGTTCCTGTCAGTTGCAGTATTAATATTGTTGTCATAGCAACAAAACAATTATACAGTGAATAATAGTTGTTTTTGGCCCAGAAAGTTATCAGAGTTTTAGTGGCTATGACCGTCAGTGTTTGGCAAGTTACTTTGTAAAAGTAACTAGTTACATATTACATATTACTTGCAACTGAACTATTTAGTTACAGTTACATATTACCCATAAAATAAAGTAACTATAATAATATTACATATTATATTACTTTGTGTCCACAGCTTTAAGCTGTCACGTGTGAAACTACCACTTTATCACGTGTGAAACTACCACTTTATCACGTGGCATGATTGCGTTGTAGGACAATGTGCAAACTTAGTTATAAGTAAGAAGCTGGTGAATAAGCTTCATTCAGTAGGCTTCATTACTTCGTTGTGGCTAGGCGTTACTCAGTGGATCACTAACAAAATTAGTAACTTTGTTACTTGTAGTAATAATATTGCATAATATTAGACTCGTTACAGTAACTATATTACTTAGGTAACGCGTTACATTTGTGAGTAAAGTAACTTGAGTTATATTACCTGTTTTTATAGTGTATTTCGTTATATTACTTAGTTACCACAAAAGTAATAATATTACATAACGCGTTACTTATGTACAAGTAACGCGTTACTCCCAACACTGATGACCATTATAAAATGGTAATCACTATTAAGAGGTTTCTGCCAACTGTAATGTTCCATTTTATCAGTACAACAAGGTGAGCTTGTTATGAGCATTACTATTTGGCCACAAGCAATGAAGCCATATTCTTTGATATGCAGGAAGTGTGACAATTGCAAGTTTAATTAAACTAAGCTACTAACAGCTCTCTATAAGGCAGCAACCACTATATGAGAGTTGAAGTTATCTGTAGAGTGATTCATAGATTATTTCTGACTGGCTGATGTTAGACTGAGAAAAGATTTTGGGACCTCATGATAATGGTTGTTATATTAAAGTGACAGCTTAATTCAGGTGACCGTTGACACAGGTTCCACTGTACAAGGTGAAAGGTTTGTTACGTCTGAAAAATTAGGTACCTATATGTTTATTATCTGCCAGTTTATTACTTCAAAATTAGGTAAGCATTAATCATGCATGTTTGAGTTGTTTACCATGGAGCTCACAAAACACTAAAGTAAGAAATACACACAAAGAAATAAATTGCTGGCTGTTTTCACTATACTTCTGTATTGTGTTCTTATGTACATAAAGTCCTCCTGCTTCAATACAGAGTGTTTTCATGGTACATAATGTTCACCATTCAAGTTGAATATATATAGTACTGTTTGGTTATGCCTAACCAATACTACCAAGTTGTCGTAAAGGAAAGGTAAGGCTGGTTTTTGAGTGATATTTAATGACAGGAACGTTGATCCCTATTATACACTATTGTACAGTACAAGCTCAAAACGTGCCTGCAGAAGACTCAACATGCCTTCAACTAGCTTCTATAAAATTGTTTTACTGAATTTTTCTATTGAATGACTAACTAACTAATGCCTTAAAAATTGATTTGTACAGCACTTATACTGAAATAACTAAGATGCTTAAATTTGCAGAAAGGTCTACAGTGTTCGGACATACCAGTACCTCAGCGTTTGAAATGAATTGGCAAATCCACGTTTTAGCCTTCACATAAAAATACGTGAAGACATTTCAAATGAAGAAATGACAGCAACATTGTTTGCATCTATTGCATTGTAAACAAGCATGTGTAACTTGTGTTCCCTTTAAGCTACAGAAATTTAACAAAGACACTCAAGTCAACTCTCCATGCATGAAAAGGGAACAAGATGGTATAGTAAATGGTAAGTGGTATAAAAGAAACTCTGTCTGCATCAGAACCGTTCAACTCCCCATTACTTCACATTCCATGAAATCATTACATAACCATAATTATACACAATTTTACAGCAAGTTGGGCTTGTACACTAATAGTTAGGGTGGTGGTATACAGCTTAAAAAAGTTTTCACAGCACACAACTGTGTGGCAGATGATTACACTGTGTAGTGCTTTGATAACCACGATGGTTACAGTCTAACAATCAACCTGGTTGTGATACAGACTCAAGTTGTTGTGTGAGAGACTTATGACTCAAGTTGTTGTTACACGATTACGTACAGCTGTAACTCACTTCCTTTCACAGAAGTAGTAGTACAATACTATATCATACCTTTGCCCATTACTAGAGTTGCACCGATAATATCGGTTCAGTAATCGGTATCGGGCCGATATTGGCTACTAGCCGATTAATCGGTTTTGATTAAATTAAAGCCGATGTTAATCTCCGCTGTGCTGTGTAGCATAAAGATGTGGGGGAGGCTAGACATAAGTAATTTGGCATTTTAATTAAGTTATGTGTTGATGGTTTAGTGGTGACTACAAGCCATGCCCAGAATAAACTGTCAGGGTTTCCCAACAGTAAACTGAGGTTTAAGGTTTCTATGTAGTACCAGCCATTTGTCTCAACCATACAGCAGTAGTAAAATTCCAGGGCCCCCGCCTCCCACTGTAAATCAATGCTTATGTCATTAATGTGAGTCATATAATGATGAGGTTGAGAGATAGTGTTATTAGTGTATATCAGATCAGTTATCGGTATCGGCTGCTTAATATCGGTTATCGGAATAATCGGCTAATTTGGTTATCGGTGCAGCACTACCCATTACTATATTAATTTAATAAGTAATATTGCATCATAGACTTAAACAGCTTCATGATGTAAACAATACCGACTGAGTGTCCCTTTAAGATTTGTTTCACTGAATTAAAAGTTCAACAATTTTTCTTCATACCATATGTTATTTCACCAATATTAATTCTTGAAAGATACATATCTAATCCAAAACAGCCAAGCTGTAAAAAAAGTGTGCGGCCCTCAAAAAGGCTATGGTGAAAAAAGATGTGAAATCCAAGGTGGCGTCCAAGAAATGGCTGTGATGGTAGGTTAATGGTAAAAATTTTAATAACGACAATTCAGGTGAATTTTTGTGCCGCTTTAGATTTCATTTCTTTTTGTATTTGTATACCATAGGCCGGCTTTGGGACTTTTTTAACCTGTCTTTTTTTTTCTTTACCACAGGAAGAAGAAAAGATGAAGCAGATGTGCTTTAAATATCTGATTTTATCAGTAAATGTACAAATTATATATATAATACATATATTTATTACAGAACTCTCCATGGTGGTTTCTTTGTAACTGAACACTCTACAAGGTGACTTCTTCTAGATGCTCTCTCTACAGGGTGAATTGTTTGTAGCTGAACTATCTACAAGGTAACTTCTTCTAGCTGATCTCTCTACAGGGTGATTTGTTTGTAGCTGAATTCTGTACAGGCGATTTGTTTGCAGCTGAGCTCTTTACAGAATGGTTTCTTTGTAGCTGAACTCTCTAAAAGGTAACTTCTTCTAACTGATCTTTCTACAGGGCAATTTGTTTGTGGCTGAATTTTCTACAGGGTGATTTCTTTGCAGCTGAACTCTCTACATGGTGGTTTCTTTGTAGCTGAACTCTCTACAAGGTAATTTCTTCTAGCTGATCTCTCTACAGGGTGATTTGTTTGTAGCTGAACTATCTACAAGGTAATTTCTTCTAGCAGATCTCTCTACAGGGTGATTTGTTTGTAGCTGAATTCTGTACAGGCGATCTGTTTGCAGCTGAGCTCTTTACAGAATGGTTTCTTTGTAGCTGAACTCTCTACAAGGTAACTTCTTCTAACTGATCTTTCTACAGGGTGATTTGTTTGTAGCTGAACTATCTACAAGGTAATTTCTTCTAGCTGACCTCTCTACAGGGTGATTTGTTTGTAGCTGAATTCTGTACAGGTGATTTGTTTGCAGCTGAGCTCTTTACAGAATGGTTTCTTTGTAGCTGAACTCTCTACAAGGTAACTTCTTCTAACTGATCTTTCTACAGGGTGATTTGTTTGTAGCTGAACTATCTACAAGGTAATTTCTTCTAGCTGACCTCTCTACAGGGTGATTTGTTTGTAGCTGAATTCTGTACAGGTAATTTGTTTGCAGCTGAGCTCTTTACAGAATGGTTTCTTTGTAGCTGAACTCTCTACAAGGTAACTTCTTCTAACTGATCTTTCTACAGGGTGATTTGTTTGTAGCTGAACTATCTACAAGGTAATTTCTTCTAGCTGACCTCTCTACAGGGTGATTTGTTTGTAGCTGAATTCTGTACAGGTAATTTGTTTGCAGCTGAGCTCTTTACAGAATGGTTTCTTTGTAGCTGAACTCTCTACAAGGTAACTTCTTCTAGCTGATGTCTTTACAGGGTCACTAGTTTGTAGCTGAATTCTCTATATGGTGGTTTCTTTGTAACTGAACTCTCTACAAGGTAACTTTTTCTAGCTGATCTTTCTACAGGGTGATTTTAATTCTGTACAGGTGATTTGTTTGCAGCTGAACTCTTTAAAGAATGGTTTCTTTGTAGCTGAACTCTCTACAAGGTAACTTCTTCTAGCTGATGTCTCTACAAGGTCACTAGTTTGTAGCTGAGCTCTCTACATGGTGGTTTCTTTGTAACTGAACTCTCTACAAGGTGACCTCTTCTAGCTGATCTTTCTACAGGGTGATTTGTTTGAAGCCGAACTCTCTACAAGGTAACTTCTTCTAGCTGATCTCTCTACAGGGAGATTTGTTTGTAGCTGAACTCTCTACATGATGGTTTCTTTGTAGCTGAACTCTCTACAAGGTAACTTCTTCTAGCTAATCTCTCTACAGGGAGATTTGTTTGTAGCTGAACTCTCTACATGATGGTTTCTTTGTAGCTGAACTCTCTGCAAGGTAACTTCTTCTATTGATCTCTCCACAGGGCGATTTGTTTGTAGCTGAACTCTCTACATGGTGGTTTCTTTGTAGCTGAACTCTACAAGGTGATTTCTTCTAGCTGAACTATCCATTTCCATAGTTGCATGAACTCCCTACAAGGTAACTTCTTCTAGCTGATCTGTCTACAGGGTGACTTGTGTGTAGCTGATCTCTCTACAGGTTTTTTTGTTTCTAGCTGATCTCTTGAATTCTCTTCAGCGTGACTGCTCTATTAGGATGACTGCTCTATTAGGATGACTGCTCTATTAGAGTATCTCGATCTCGCACTTGCTGCACCAAGTTGGATTTCGTGTTATAACTCCGTGGCTTAAGTCTGATTCTTCTACACCATTGATGAGCCTTTCTAAGATGATTACTCCAACTGTACAACGATTTTCAAAGCATTACCCCAAACGGTTTATCTTGTAGGCGTGGCAAGCAGTGGTTTTTTTTTATTTGCTAATCTCGATTGCATAATTGTTACACATTGTTGGTTTTTTCGTTGTATCTTCCTGTTTTTTAGCTCGATTTCTTTCAAACCACAAAAGGTTTGAGATTCAATAGTTAACCTATTCACCCACCGATTTTCAGCTTCTTCCCATACTCGGTTTACACTGTGAGCGTGACAACATATTGGTGTTATTTTTCGTGAATAATTGCTCATAACTCTTCGCCTGTTTATCGTAATCCAGCCAAAGTTGGTACCGAGATGCGCCTTTATATCCCCCTTCTGTGTGCCAAATGTCAAGGTAATCGGATGTGGCGTTTGTGTTTTATAGCAGTTTTTGTAAGTGTGCGTCAAGAAAAAGAAAAATAAGAAGAAAAAAGAACGAAGAAACTGAGCCAATTTTTGAAGTCGCATATCTCGGGAACGCGTGAAGCGATTTCGCTCAAATTTGGAGTGTGGAGTGCTGCAGTTGGAGGGCATGTCCACAGCAAAAATCGTCTTGTTTCATCAAGGAAGCACAGAGCTACGGAGGTGCGAAAATTGCATTTTCTTTCTTCAAGTCAATATACTCACGGGTGTTACGTGCCGGCTTCTTGGGCCACACGACACACTACCGTGTGTCTTGATCTATGAACTGTGCAGGTTTTTACTGCACACATATGTAGTATTCAGCCTTAACCTTGTGCTACTAGTAAGTCTCTCTTCATAATGTTTTGTTGCTTGTACAATGCTCCAAAATTTACCTTTAGACACTCTAACTAATAGTACTCCCAACTGTTCTAGTATAACTATCATTTTGTGTTCAGTTTAAGAATATTTTTCATTACACTGATGTACGGATAACTAGAGTTTTACTGTATCATAGGGTTATGTGACTTATGTATTAATTGTTGTGTTGTGTTCACTCACTTACAGATCTCACACACTTGTGATATGTGTGTCCAACCAGAAAGTGTTTGTGGTAAAAAGAAGAAATAGAGTCTAATCAAGAACATGAATTGGACTATGCATTATGTTGATTGCATGTTGTATTAACAACGAAAATTATCTGTAATGGTTAACCATGTGAATTCTACACATTTCAAACTACTTATGTGACTGAATTTGACAAAACCAGGCTTCAACGTACAAAGCTTCGTTAGGAGATATGGCGATTTTAAGTAATCATTGTGTAATAACTTCCCAGTGCCTACAGCTGTGTAAACAAAATTTGCACCAATTATTCATCTATTTACTAGCTATCACTGAGTGGGTGTATACATTTCTGATACTCAAAATTTGCCCTGTTTTGGGCAGCTTTTTTCTAGCGGGTAATAATATCACAGGTGGTAGTAATAGGGTGGGGGGTGGTGAGTGGGCTTAATATAGGGGTATAAAATGAAGTAAGAAGACGATTGGAATCCAGAGGCCAAGTTTGGGCTCTCCATGGCCCTCCATGGCCCTAAAATCACTCCAAATTGACTGAGAACACTATTGGCGAGCTCTCTGTGAAGTCCCAGCTCACTACACACCATTATCACAAAGCCATGGTCATTTAATGGTGCCAATCTCCCACTCATGGCTTTGACAGGGTTGGAAGAAAGCTGCTACAGAAACCAGACTTGCCAGTCCTGAAGGAAGTACAGTGTGGAATATGATAGTGTATTAGACCAGCAATCCATTTCTGGTAAAAACGTAAATTTGATTTTGTTGTGTGGAAGCCTTGTTATATGAAATCCGGTCACATATATTATTATACTCCTATACATTTATACATTAACTAACTTGTTTTTAGTTTGGTAATGATGTATAGGGAATGCTTCTTAATCAGGATAACAGTCACCTGAGTGTCTCAATTGGTAATTGTATAAGTGAGTCATTCGTGTACAAAATAACCTGTCTAGTGCAGCTATTGGGATTAAACAGTACAATTCAATTGTGCATCGTCACCTAAACAGACGTGTATAATTAGACCATTTAGGCTAGATCATTTTAAAGAAGGACTGGACAGTGATTTTGACAGTGTCACAATGTTCGGTATGATAATAACTATACAGTGTTTGAAACAGCATGAAAGTGTGCAGGTTTGAAAATGTGAGAGAACATATCTTTCAACTGATTATTAAAGATATGTATCTGATGAAACTGTATCTCAGGATTTTGGCACCCAATAAAGTTACTATATGTGACTGGATTTGCGAAAAGGTACCTTTTCCACACATTTTACATACCAGCAAACAAAATGAAGTAACACTTGACTACTGATACTGATCAACTTGCTCTTAGTCTCAAAGTGCAGCCAGATACTGTAGCTACACTTATGAAAAATTTCAGGCAATTATATTTGATGATCAAAATGTTATGAAGATTCGAAGTTCAAAAAATGGGTCAATATTTGTGTGTGAAAAAGGTACCTTTTCGCAAATCCGGTCACATATAGTGCAAGTATTTGAAGTTTCGACACATCAGAAAATTGAGCATTTTGATACATAAGATTTTGATGAATGCTTTGATATTGTACGTATAAGAGAGTCCACTAAATAAATGCAAAATTTTGAAAGGGAATTGCAATACAAAATCAAGTTTGTTTAAAAATCTCCCATTAAAAACTTTTACACTGTATACATAGGAAAGAGATCTCATAAACTGTGATAACTGTCAGCAGAACAATCTGTGCATGCGTTCACAAGGATTCAGTAGGAGGATTTTTGCTGAGCATCACAAAACATCTATAAGCTTTACACAGTAGCTAGGTTAAAGTTAGTATGGCTGCATGCTTGCTTCATTTGCAACCTGTGAAAACATCATGAATTTGTTTTGATACTTGAGCACTGATGGGTATAGAATAACATTTACAATAGCTATGAAATTAAACAGTTAGAAAGTGACCGCTTTTCAACTTTAAATACATATACCCTATATCAGATATATACTTTATAGATGTATTTGATGCATTTTTCTTTTAAACATGACACATTGCTAAGAAATGTGTACATAATAATATAACTGGCTACTAAACTTTCTAGTGTTATACACTCTTGTGATCAGGTTTTTCTGTTGCCTTTCAGTTTGGAAAGCAAGAATGGTCACTATTATACTGTTTGTAACTGCAATCTTCTGGACAGAGTATATCCTAAAATGTAGCTAATTTGTTTTCTTCAGAACAAGTGCTAGGTTTCAACACATCATATAAAGTATCACCTACTTGCTATTGAAATATTAACTTATTAATTACTATAGGCCTGCCGCCTGAGTTAGACATGCCAAAAATGCTTTCTGGATTTGAATCCTGAGATTTTTGCCTGTTACGCTCTTCAGTGTTTCCATTATGTTCCTAACTTTATGTTATTTTTGCAACTTAAAAGGAAGGTAGCTACGTACAAGCCTAAGCATGTGTATATAATAACAGTGATGATGGAGAGCTGGAGTGGAATATACTCTCTTCATTAGGCAGGCTAGGCCACTCCAATTGGTAAGTATGTTTCTGGTCCTTTGAAAATCAATTTCAGGTGCAGGCGGGCGGGCGGGCGGAATTCAGCAACAATGAAGTGACTGCTCAATTAGAGTATTTTTGTGAATGTGATTTACTGACTGTTCTATTAGAGTATATCAATCTGTACTATGCACTCTGCCCATTTCTTCTGATAAAATACAAATTATGGCACTAAGATAGTTAGATTTAGCATATTCGTTGCAGCCCAATATTTGTTTATGAAATCCAGGTTTTTCAAAAAGCTGATGCAGGCATTTTACCCATGTATTTCTGAAATTTCATTTCACATTCTCCAAAAGAGGGTGCAGGCGTTGGTCCAGAAACATAATTACTAATTGGAGTGGCCTAAGTGTGAGAGTTATGAGGTGTAGCTACTGAGCTAGCTAATCCGGGATCCAAAGAAGCAAACAGTCTCAGTAGTATTCTACCACCCCTGTTTGTATCCAGCCATGCCTAAATGGAGGTACGCACCGTATTTAGCTTTCTAAGTGGTGTACAGCTGCATACAAGAATTTTTGTTTTTAAATATTTTTTTATTCAGGCCCTAATCAGGGGCGGATTTAGGGGTGGGGGGGGGGGCTAAGGGTGCTGTAGCCACCCTCCCCTTTCCTTTCTAAGTTAGTACTTGGCCAACAAAACCCTAATTCTTCTATGTGTATCAAAAGCAGAGTTATTCCAGGAACTATGCATCACTACCAGCACAAATAATGTCTGTGTAACTATACCTATTGTTCAACTCTGTTCCAGGAGAGTACAGCTTCTTTTTCCTCAAGTGTTCTTCAAGAAAAGGTTTCGATTGTGGGTTGCATTTTTAGTTACAAAAGTTTTAATTGTGGGTTTTGTTTTATTCAGATAATTAGCAGTATTTTCCACTATGGCTATAAGAGGTAATTAGTGTGGTTTAATATTTTAAAATGAATTGATTATTTGATTCAAAAAGTGTCATGGTTTAATTGGTTAGAGTGTTATCAGTATAATATTATGTAGTTACTAACTCAGCCATTTAGCAAACTGTTGTCTTTTGGTATTTTAAGGCAGCCATAGCACTTTTGTCTATGAATGTAAAATCTGTATCAGTTGCCTTCTGATATGACCCCATGCTGTGGGTTATGGTGCTGCTATTTGTAGCTAGCTATAGATCAGTCTTCATAACCAGCAGATCTAGAAATAAGTTGACTATCACAACAGCAAATTCAGAAACCCCATAAATGCAAATATAGTTGCACTTTGCTAAGGATTTCCAGTGGACTAGCTGACAGCTACTAGTATCCTTCACTGCATTCTGCTTTTCAGTACATTTTATTGGTGTTAAGGCTAACAAAGTGTCACTAGGCTAACGAGCATGCGTACTAATAATTGTGATGTTAAACACCACTACTACTTAGCTATACATGTTTCTGCCTTTGTTTAGCTATACATGTTTCTGCCTCTGTTTAGCTATACATGTTTCTGCCTTTATTTAGCTATACATGTTTCTACCTCTGTTTAGCTATACATGTTTCTGCCTCTGTTTAGCTATACATGTTTCTGCCTCTGTTTAGCTATACATGTTTCTGCCTCTGTTTAGCTATACATGTTTCTGCCTCTGTTTAGCTATACATGTTTCTGCCTCTGTTTAGCTATACATGTTTCTGCTTCTGTTTAGCTATACATGTTTCTGCCTCTGTTTAGCTATACATGTTTCTGCCTCTGTTTAGCTATACATGTTTCTGCCTCTGTTTAGCTATACATGTTTCTGCCTCTGTTTAGCTATACATGTTTCTTCCACACATTATCCCACAAAGGCTTCCCCTATTGTCTGGCTTTGTTTGATCATGGGAGTATTTAGAAACAGCATCCTTCATGCAGACTGCAAAATCATCACAGTCAAACTTGTGTAATTTGTAGTCATAGTCACCCAATGTTGATGAATCCCAGATGGTCTTTAGAAGATGATAGTCTGGTGTTCCATAAAGAGAGTCTGCCTTGAATCTGTTGATGTTGAGGCTGGGGTAAGCATTTTCCACAATTCTTCCAACTTCATGATGTGTCAAATAGTCTACTCCTTCCAGCAGGATTCAACAACATTATTTTATTAGTAAGATAGGCAGTTGAGGCTGTTAAAGAGGAGCTGATGCATTATGGTATATAGCTAGCTATATCTAAATGCTTGGTAGCTACAAATGATAAGATTGTCATGTATGCATGATCATAGCTACTCAATGCATATTGCAATTAGTCTTGATTTAATGGAAAAGTCAATGTGTTTTGATAAACTGAAATTCCATTATTTTCCACTGAAAAACTGCTAAAAACACTCAGATTCACCTTTAGAGGGCCTAATTTTCAAACATTTCCTGGGGGGGCATGCCCCCAGACCCCCCTAGGCTAGCATGCTTTGCATGCTAGTGTGTGAAGCATCCAAATAGCTAATTTGACCATGGATACTACATGAATCTTACCACTAGGGCCTTGTGAGAAGGCTTGGTATCTTCTAATGCCTGGCTAGTTACCTATGTCCCTGCCTGGCTAGTTACCTATGTCCCTGTCCAGCTTAGCCCCCCCTTTCAAAAAATCCTAGATCCGCCCCTGCTAATGGCACTCCCATACTCCCAGATCTGGCGATCTCTAGCTAGAAGTTAAACCTAATTTATACATTACCAACTTTGTCTGTAGAAGAAGGGACATGACGTTATGATAAAAGAAGGAAAATAATGTATTGCAAACATATGGGAATGCAAATTTAAGGCAATGTGGTGCAGCAGTGAAAAGACTGCTGCTGTTGAATAGCATCAAAAGTTGTCAGCCATCTATTAATATATAATTTAGCATCGGAAAATCAGGAAATTATTGGTGTTGTCATCTGGCAATTTCAGTATTTATATAATACTGCATTTCTATAGTATGTTCACGTTGAGCTGAATCCTCAAAAACATTTAATAACTCGTGGATGCAATTACACATGATCTTGAATTTGGCTCATTTGTAGTACTGCTTGACCTGCTAAAAATATCTTTTTGTTCAAATGTTTGACATAATATTTATGGCCAATCAAAATTTTCACAATACATTTCCTATGGTGAAGCCATATAAGTACATTGTCCATTACAGCCCTTTCCCAAACTTGTAATGAAGCCAAACCATACGTGTCTGTTGTTAACACCTTTGCTGTTACCAATAATCATCTGGTTGGCTGAAATGTTAACTCTGTTGAGAAAAAACACTTATAATTTTTAGCCTTTTTCAGGATTCAGCTCAACGTGAACATACTATAGTACATTTGTATTAGGAATGCAATATTATAAAATACTGAAATTTCCAGGTGACAACACCAATATTTTCTTGATTTTCTGATGGTAAATCATATATTAATAGATGGCTGACAACTTTTGATGCTATTCAACACTGCTGCGCCACATTGCCTTAAATTTGCATTCCCATATGTTTGCAATACATTATTTTTCCTTTTTTAATCATAACCTTTTGTCCATCCAAACTTGGTAATGAAAAGACAAAAAGCAGCTAAACCTACAGAGCCTACACAGACCTATACCCATGCAAGAATCAATGACTGTCATGAGTTCAATGACCCTCAAGTAAATTGTCATATTAGAATATCATTATACAAAGGACCAAGTGGATATAGTTTGCAAAACTCCTAGCAGGCTACATAGCTAAGTGTGCCCATGGGTTGGTGCTGCAGATGGAAGTTTTCACACTCAGTAGAGGATTCTTGTTAGTGCTACATGCAGTAACTGTTCTATTAGAGTATTTTACTGACTGATCTAGTAGAGTATCTCGATCTTGTGTATAGAACTCTTTATGGGGAGGGGGAAGGGGGTACGTGCGTCCCCTATGCCCCCTCTGGATTCGCCACTGATGTATATACCTTGTTATAATACTGGTTGTATAATGCGACAGGTCCGAGGACAGGTCCTTGTAAGTCTCAGTCTCACCACCAGTCATACTGAGTACAATAGAGTACATCAGCCAGTTAGCCTTTTACATTATTGATTTGTTTATTTATTTTTTATTTATTTTCCAAGAAATGTGCAGCCTCAGTTTGAGGATTAATGCACATATGAAACATGTATACAAAATGTTTTACAATATGATTGATTATGGGATTACTGATTGGTAGGGGAAAGTAATAATAATTTCAGTTGGTGCTTAAAAATTTGTAATGATTGTTGTTGGATTAGGTCAGGTGGGAGTGAATTCCACAGTCTTATTGATCTAGGGAAGAATGAATTACTGTACTGATAGGTCCTTGCATAGATGTGATGAAATCTTTGGTCATGTCCTCTGGTGTTAGAAGTGACAGGGATTAAATCAACAGGAGATATTTCAATGAGATTATGAACAATTTTGTAGAGGAGGGTGATACTGGATACTTGTCTGCGGTGCTCTAAACTGGGAATGTTAAGGTCAATGAACATGTTGGATACGCTGCTGAAACGTTGAGAAGATTTTCTCATTTTGGTGCAGGGGTTAAATTAAGGCTTTCTTAAATGAAGCTATCATGTAATGGAAGTAAAGTTCCATTTGAATAGCATTAGAGCATGTTCTTAGCATACTCAGGTTAGTCAGTTTTTTGAAGTTTACACATTGATGCATGTGTTCCTTATAACCATGGGTGGCAGGGTGGGAAGGGGCTGAGCCCCTCAGAATGACATTTAGCCGAAATTATCCTTCTTGGAGTGGGGCTGAAAGCTGTGAAAAAGATCAATATAGAGCACTCAAATACTCTAATAGAGTAGTCAAAGCACTTCATAAAAACTTGTTCCTAAAAGTAGTCTAAAAATCAAAAATATAAAACTACCTGCAGTGGGAATTGAACCACTGATCTCTTACTTGAGTGCTGGTTTACTTGAGTGCTGGTGTATCTTATAACTGTACCAAGTGTTCCAGGTGTCTAAAGGTTGTTTTGTACTGCTTTGTTTGTTTATTAACCCTGTAGTGAACAGCTAAAAGCTTTGCCAAAAAAGCTAGGTTTTCATTGACTGCAAATACTTTTGACTAAATTTTAGTTGTAATGTTTCAAATTGTAGCTACTTATTAATTAATTCTGGTGAACTTTGAGAAATCATGAAAGCTAAAATGGCTACAGCTTCTGGAGGGCTGCACCCCCAGACCCCAGAGGTACTATACTCTGGTCAGCTCCCCTCACATGAACTACTTCCTTTGCCACTGAGCTATTTAGTTAGAAATACAAGCCCATCTCTGGGACTCTTACTTATTACAAATTCATATTTGAAAAAGCGCATACATATGTGTGTAGTTACCTAGACATGTGTAGTTACCTAGGCTTGTAAAAAATTATATATCTTTAGCTACTTGCTATTTCTATAGCTTACTTTACTATATAGAGTGAAGTATCAATTATCGGGAAATATGATTTTCAAACAGCTGCCATTCACTTCATGGAAATCCAACAACTTTGGTTATTGTACCACAAGGTAGCCTACACTAGCTAAGCAGCAATTATCCCCAAGTATGTAGGATTAATAGCGTGAGAGCTGCAGCTAATAGTATACTTGCTCCAATAAATGCATGAAACACCTTGAGTCAAATCAGATACTAGCTGATGTACAGTATGGATTCAGATCCAATCGATCATGTGAAGCACAACTCTTCCTCACTGTAGATGATTTAGCAAGAGCAGTGGATAATAAACTTCAAGTTGATGTAGCCATTTTAGACTTTGAAAAGGCATTTGATAAAGTTGCTCATACCAGGTTAACCCATAAACTAGATTATTATGGTATAAGAGGAGACTTGCTGCAGTGGCTCCAATCTTTTCTGTTGTTGATGGTATATGCTCTTCTCCTTGTAATGTAACATCCGGAGTACTACAAGGATCAGTGTTCGGTCCAGTTTTATTTCTTATCTACATAAATGACATAACAACTAATATCCACAGCCAACTTAGACTGATGATTGTCTAGTTTATCGCCCTATTAATTCACCAGAAGATCACAAGATATTTCAAGATGACCTTGACAGGTTATCAATATGGGATGATATCTGGTAGATGAGGTTTAATGTCAAAAAGTGCTGCATCCTACGGGTATCTACTCTACACACTACTAGTAATTTTACATATACAATCTACAAAACCCTTTTACAAGTTGTCGAGAAGCATCACTACCTGGGAGTGCTCTTAGATAGTAAGTTATCATGGACCCCCCACATTAACTCAATTTGCAACAAAGCAAATCATCTACTAGGATTCCTACGTAGAAACCTCCATCATTGTGCCACTCATTGACAAGTAACTCTAATGGTGATGTGTAATTGCACCAATTTCATGGTACTGCAAACCCAGTTTTGTAAACACACCTAGACAAGTCTTACTAAGGGAGATGCATGATGAAGCATAAGCACAGTTATCATTTACCAGTAGAATTCATCTTGGTAGGAACACATCTTGTTAGGCTACCCACCAGTGGTGTAGCTAGCTCAGAAGGATTGGTTGGGCACCATTGTATACATACAAGCTGCCACAACCATGATGCATGCTGCACTAGGGGGCCTGGGGGCATGCCCTCCCAAGGGAATTTTTGGAAAATTACATGCTGAGATTCAATTTGGTGGCATTTTACAGCTAAAATTTGTAAGACACTAGCTGTACGTACATTTTGTGTACATAGTAATTATTAGTTACGTACCTGTTGAGGAGGCTTCATATTGCACCTCATATTGCACAATTTAGCTATAGCTAGCTATGTATGGTGAGTACCTGAGTTGGTAGGGCATTGGAACTGATTGGTTGGGCCTGTGCCCTACCAGTACCAACCTTAGCTATGCCACGCCACTGCTACCCACACAGTAAACTTTCATGCTCTTTCCGTTGTAATGTGCATAATAGCAGCAGTAATACACATCACAATGTGACATTACTAGACTTTGTGGATTAATACGTATTCTCAGTATAAAAACATAATTGATTTAACTATGAAAAACAATGCTTTTGTGCTTTGCAAATGGCATTCAATCTTTTTCTGTCAAAGAAGTGTCATAAATAATGAGAATGCACTTCTGTATGTACTGGTGTGGTTAAACATAATATCTCTTGTAGTAAGGAATCAGTTAGTGTGGTGAAACCTGTCTCTGAAATGACTTACTCATTGGTAATTGATGAATTACAGAATGAATTGAAATCACAAGCAAAACAAATTGTATAATTATTTCACTAAGTAAGCACGTATAGTGCAACCCTGAAATCTTAAACTAACAAACTTGTGTGTGAGGAAAGAATACATAGATCGGCTGTAGAGGGGACCAACTATGCCAACTTCTAATTTAAAAACAGAGTGTGCATTTGCTTTCTGTCTTTAACTTCTACTGATGTAAATATCAAGATTTTCCTGCAATGCTAACCCATCATTTGCTGAGAAATTCTAAATAATCAAAATATTTGTAAATACAGAACAATGATTTAAGATTATTGAACAGGATATTTGCAATAGAGGGTGGATAGGTCAAAATTGTTGGTGCATTATTTGTTGGTACATGTTTGTATAGGGACAAGAATTAGGAATGTTTTGACAACAAAGTGGTGTAATATGTAAGGGTATTATCCATCTTAGCACTACAGGTGACTAGGTATCTGCACTTTTGACTAGTCTATGTCCTAGAATTTTTTTAACAAGAGGTGCCCCCACTTTCCCTATTTGTTTTAGTAACCGTGTGTATGTGTGTAATTTGTTTGTTTACATGCAGTCTGTCCACACCCAGGTAAAGAAAAGTAGTATAGTAAATGTCATTTACACACTGTACTAAATACCCAGGTACAGTAAGAATAAACCTCTCCTATAAGCTCTTTTCATTAAAAGATGTGACTTCATTGTATGTAAAGCATTCTTATGTACTGTACAGACGTTTTACACCTGTGTGAGTAAAAACTTCTAGCCTTGCGTTTCAATGGGAATCACTTCATCTGGGATATAATGGTGTCAAAAATTTTGTGCAATTAAGAACAGCTATGTATAAGTGATGAGAAAAGAATGTGTGTATAAGAAAACAGACAAGAAACCTAATAGTGTAAAAATAATTTTAAAAAACCGAAACATGGGAAATAGAGATTGCTGAAAGAAGCAAGAGTCAAACAAGCCGGCATGCTAGACTAGGTGTAGTTGTACTTGTAGTGGAATGTTCAGTGATTATCAGTTCATGCGGTTTGATTCAATAGGAAGATTACATTAAACTTCACATTTCAAAGGTTTTTTTGCACAAAAAAAACACTACAATATGTGTGCATGAAATATTTTGTGAGCCTGTTTCTAATGTTCTAGTATTCAACTGACAGTATGGGGTTGCTGTACCTTGTATTTTAAGGAACTGCAATTGTAGGATGATCGAAACTCTTGCAATCACAAATGCCATAGTCAAAATAATACCCAGGAGGGCATGAGTGACGTTGACAAGGCACGCATTTGCATTGGTTGTGGTCCCATATCTGTCCATGTGGGCAAAGCCCAATTACAGGGCACTGGCAGGTCCATGTATTCTGATTGCACTTCTTTGGCCAGGTGCAGTCTGAGTCATCCTTACACTCGGCACATTTACAGCTGAGGTGTTCTATTAATCGTAAGAATTTAATCCCATGAAAGTAGCAGCGGTGCTGTGTGCATTTGAACACAATGGCCCATCGGTAGATCACACGTATATGACTGGCTACACATTTCCTAAAATGCTGTGCACAAACTAGTCCATCACACAGCCTTATTCTGATTGGTGGCCAGTAGAAGTAGCCAGGTTTGTAGTAAAATCTGTGATAAGGTCCATTGGCACACTGGAGAGTGGACTTGGCAGTAGCACTTACAGTAAGGGAATTGTATTCAGAGTTGGCTTTGGAATCACCTGTAGAAGAAGTGTGGTTCTTTTAATATGCATACACAAGATTGTATCATGTTCTTACTTATCATATAAGCTGCTTCCACTTGACTTTCAGTGGTAGTGGACGAATACAGGTTTATTCCATGGACGTTGCCGACCTACCGAGACAAAAATTTAACCATTTTACTCTACTGGTATTTCTTCTGCTTACAAGGAGAACATAGCACATCACAGTGAACAGCAAACTTGAGAACATCATTTTCTCTGCTTGCTTAAGACACTAATTTCACATGCCCATCGTTCTCAGGCCATACTTCTTTTATACTAGTTCTCTGACTGGCTGTAATGTAGTTTGATTGTCATGTGACTGAGTTGTGGCCCACCTAGTGGGTAGTAATAGTGAATTAGTCAGTGATAACAACTAACAAGGGTGGTTTTTTGTGTGTGGTCTTCTGCAAAACTTCATGTGACCAGAGTGATTATGAGTTGGTGATTGGTGTCCAGGTGTGTTTGAGGTTAAAGTACACCCAAGAAGACTGTCAACATCTGAGTATCAAGGTTATAATGCTATGGTGCACATTTGGCATTTGATCACATGGAATATCACCTATAGCATTCTATGTGCCTTAATGTTGAATCAAAAACTTAAGTGAGGCATAGGCATAAAAATTGTATATTTTTGCAGTACTCAGTTGGACTTGACAAACATGTAAGTCAGTCCCTTTTGCTGGTACGGTACCATGATGGAGTGTATTAGTGAAGTCCAAAAGTGATACTAAATATGTAGTACGTACTGTCTTCTTGTTGCATAACACCCTTTGATAATGTAACTCCTTTTCTTTACCTATGAGTTACTGTGAATATATGTGTACAAGTGTATGGACATGAATAGTAGGTTGGCATATGGACTAAAGTACTGTACAGTAATGTGCTACATGGAATTGTCTGGTGTGTGTTAGAGTTTGTCACGTATGGACCTTATCCACATTGACGTCATAATTGACAAAATGGCAGTGATAGTGTGGACATTTCATCACATTTTCATTTGTAGTAACTAAAATGAACATTGTTTGCAGCTTTCACATTGGAGAATGAATGTAAGAGGCTAGTAAGCATGATGTGGTGATGCAAAAGAATCCCACCAGTCCATGGTTTTGATATGGATACAAAATTGCATGCATTTTTGTCGTGTAAGTAAGCATGTATATCTCACCTTGTCTCTTCCTGCTGTACATAAATGTTATCGTAGCAAAACACTATCTCTCCCAATACAACCCTGTACAAAGTGCCCACACTATTGCTGCCATTTTTATGTTGTGATGTCAGTGTGGATAAGGTCCATACTGAGTTCCTACATTGTTTCAGTTTTGTGATGTGCATATAATCTTTATTTTGTAGGTTTTATTGCATATTGGTAAACAATATATGTATGTACGACATCTTGGAAGTAACAAGAATTCTGTCCATCAAGTGCGTATACATGCATATGATGCGAATACCAATGTTTACTTCCTTTGTTGTACAATCTATTTTCGTAAGCTGATTAATTTTATTCTACATATGTTGGTGCTGTCCTTAACAATAAAGGTTCTGTGTTGTAAGAGTGGACTAATTATTTGATTAGACAATATTGTCTTGTTGTCTGGAGCAATGGTGTAATTTGTTATTCACAGACTTTACACCTGACATATATGTACAGTATTCAGTACCTGTGTAATGTTTTTTGTATATTTAAAATTGTGCAAGAAATGTAAATATTCCATTGAGATAATAAACGTACATTGTATTGGATGATTACGTGTAAAGGATGAACTACACCATCATACCATGTTAAAGTTCCCATCTTCAGTAGTCTTTACTTGAAAAGATTCATTCAGAACTACTTATACAAAAATGCATCCCATAATTCTAGTGGAAAATTCAAATCAACAAAAGTAGTTGCATAGCCAACTACTCATTACAAGGTGGGTGCACTACAGGTGCTGTAGGGAAACGAATGGAGCACATGTATGTGTTCACAGTGACTGAACTGTGAACTTTGAATGTAAACAAGAAGCCTTTGATGTCAACAAAGCTGCAGTTTTGATATTTATGTCTGGCTCTTGCAAAGTATAATACTTTTACTTGCAGATAATCTAACCTACAGTGTACTTAGATACGTAGTTGAAACTCAAAGCAAGTAGTGAATTACTGACCAGTGCATATCTTTGTTGTTGTTGTTGTTGTAAAAGTGTACTTATGTACGTATGTCTAAAATCACTGGCCATGCGTCTTCATAGCAAATTATAAGGCCACCTTACTGTACTGCCATATCAAGTAAGTGTCAGACCTATCTTTTTACTGAATGTTGTCAACTGTTTTAAGCACTCTCCTGTAAATTATCTATTGTTTAAAACAATTTTACAGCCAGCATGAAGAGATCCATGGTTAGACACACTTGTTATTTTGTTAGCTAAGTGCTGTCATTTTCTGGAGGCAAAAACCATACTTGGTGAAAAAAATTCAGCCACATGTTGACCTAGTTCACCATGCATGCAACTTGCAGATAGCACAAGTAAGTATGTGGATAAATTCTGATTTGAGATCAGTGTAATGACAAAGATGTTATTGTTTTGCAACTGTATTCTGACAATAACTTTCCACCTGATAACTCTGCCCTAGTCTGTGCAACTCATCAGCAGCATCCACCCACCAAATTTCAGCTGGATGGGTGGATTGCACATAGCAGTCAATAAATATAATGTGGATAATAGCTCATGTTTGTGGTCCCTGTGAGAACAACTGGACTAAAAAACCTAGAACAGTGCTTAAAATATAGCCTAATGGCATGCAGAAGTTTCTATAGAGATTTTGTATTTGTGAGAACAGTAAGGTGGCCAACAGTTCGCATGTAGAATCTGCGAGAGCTACGTACATTCAACTCCACTGCCATAATGCCTCTTTCTTTCTGATCAGTTATTTGCAGTTAAGTTACTTAATTAGCTATCTTACTAGATTATTACTCACCATTTCCTCATGTGACTGTTTATAACTGAAATGGCTTCATCATGCTCCCGATCTAAAGTGAATGATGAAATGTCAGTGTCTCTCTGGTGTGTTCCAACAAGCTTTAGCAAATCAAATCTTTACAAAATCAAATTGCTTTGTTTATTTATTTTTAAATTAATGTACCTGTAAGCTTGTTGTAGAGACACACGCCTGATTTACAAAATTTGAGAAAATATACTTGTTTGTGTGTGCTGGCATGCTAGTCTGAAGTCATGTGACAGTGGACTGACTGACCAACTGACGGACTGACCGACTGTCTGATTCAACTGACCAATGCCTTCGGCCAAGTACTACTTGATAACGGAACAAATTATTGGAATTTTTTTGTGTATACATAAAATGAATACAGTTATTTTGATTATCAGAAGTTGCAAATATCCTTCACATGTTTCACTGGTAGGGTAACTCCAATAAATCTTGAACACATACAATAGTTGTGTCACATGTGTACACTACCTAGCTAAGTCAACATGTATTCCATGTGTACTGATTAGGGACCCGCCTATTATGCTCAACATTTTACCTATTATGCTATGCTGCACTACTCAAAAATTTTACCCATTATGCTCAAAATTATGTTCAAGCTTTATGCCTCATTTCCCATGTTTTACTAATAAATTTGCAGTCATGGGCACATAATAAGTGGCTGAAGCACATCTTTGTTCTTCAAAATCATTGTGACAGAAAAGATCGATATACTCTAATAGTACAGTCAACTGCCTGATTGTTCTAATAGAGTTATTGACTGTTCTATTAGAGTATATCAATCTTTTTCTGTGATATGTATTTTGACCATCAAGGATTTGTAGTATGGCTCAAATATTCTTCCTATATGCTAGCATTATGCTCAATACTTTCAGGCACCTATTATGCTTATAATTATACCAGCATAATTGGCAGGTCCCTAGTACTGGTCGTGTCTCCATTACAGTCAGATTGAGAGTTGTTGGGTGATGAACATACTGCAGCTATTGCTCTATGTATGGCCATGTCCTGTAACAGACTGATAAACACTTTTTACAGGAAGGGAACATTCAACAGATTGTCTAGTAAGTGAAATATTTTCTTGTTCAAAGTATACATATATCCCCTAAAAGTCTTGTCTCATTAATACAGTTCTGTATTTTATTAATTCTTTCCGGTATGTTCTACCAGTTGCAGTATTAGTATTGTTGTCATAGCAACAAAACAATTATACAGTGGAATTTATGAATAACAGTTGTTTTTTGGCCAGAAAGTTAGCAGAATTTTTTTTGGCTATGACCGTTATAATGGTAATTACTATTATGAAGCTCCTGCCAACTGTGAAGTTCCATTTTATCACTACAGCAACATAAGCTTGTTATGAATGGCCACAAGCCCATTGAGTAATGAAGCCAGTTAGATTATATTCATTGACAAGCAGGAAGTGTGATAATTGCAAGTTAATTAAACTAAGCCCACTAACAGCTCCTTATAAGTCAGCTACCACTATATTATGAGAGTTGAAGTTATCTGTAGAGTGATTCGTATGTTATTTCCTAACTAGTTGCTGTTAGACTGAGAAAATATTTTGGGACCTCGTGACAACAGCTTTTATACAAAAGTAATCACTTAGTTCAGGTGATCATTGACGCAGGTTTCACTGTACAAGGTGAAAGTTTTGCTAAGTCCAAAAAATTAGATGTTTAGATGGCACTAATCTGTTTACTATTTGTCAGTTTATTATTTCAAAATTAGGTAAACATTAATCACATGCATATTTAAGTTGTTTACCATGGAACTCACAACATTTTAATTAGTAAGAAATACACACTAAGAAATAAAGTTTTGGCAGTTTTCACTATACTTCTCTATGGTGTTCACTTGCATAAAATCCTCCAGAGTACACTTCAATACAGAGTGTTTTCATGGTAGGTCACATTCACCATTCTCAAGTTTAATGTATAGTACTGTTTGGTTATGCCTAACCAATACTGCCAAGTTGTGTGAGGTGAGGCTGGCTTTTAAGTGATGTTTATTGACAGGAGCGTTGATCCCTATTGTACAGTACATGCCTGCAGAACAACTCAACATAGTTTCTATAAAATTTCATTTTGTTTCAAATTAACTAAATTTTTCTATTGACTGACTGACTAACTAAAGCCTTACAACAGCACTTATTACACTGAAAATGAACTACAAATGCTTAAATTTGCAGAAAGGTCTACAGTGTTTGGACATACATCAGTACCTCAAAGTGTTAGAAAATGAACCGGTAAATTTACTATGTCTAGTTTTAGCCTTCACATAAATGTTCTGTATGTGAAGACATTTCAAATGAAGAAATGACAGCAACATTGTTTGCATCTACTGCATTGTTAACAAACATGGGTTACTTGTGTTCCCTTGAAGCTGCAGAAATTTAACAAAGATACTCAACTCAACTTTCCATGCTTGAATTGGGAAACAAGATGGTATAGCAAGTGATAAGTGGTTTAAAGGGAACTCCATTGGCATCAAAGCCATTCAACTCCCCATTATTTCACATTCCTTGAAATCATCACATAACCATAATTATACACAATTTTATGGCAAGTGGAAAAGAAACGACAGGATTTGGGCTTGTACACCGATAGTTAGGCTGGCCTAAAATGTTTTCTCAGCACACAACTGTGTGGCAGACTATTACACTGTGTAGCACTTTAACAACCACGATGGTTACAGTCAAACAATCCACTTGGTTGTGATACATGACTCAAGTTGTTGTATAGTGTTAATTACGTACAGCTGTAACTTGCTATCCTTTCACAGAAGCACTAGTAGTACAATACTGCAGCATACCTTAGCCCACTACTATAATATTTTACATTATCAGATAATCATAAACTTGAACAGCTTCATGATGTAAACAATACCGTCAGAGTGTCCCTTTAAGATTTGTTTCACTGGATTAAAAGTTGCATAACTTTTTCTTCACAGCATGCATTATTTCACCAATCAAGTCTTGAAAGATAAGTATCTATGAACTGTGCAGGTTTTTACCACACATATGGTACTCAGGCTTACCTTGTACTACTAACAAGTCTCTCGACCACTATTTCATAATGTTTTGTTGCTTATACAATGCTCCAAAAATTATTTTTAGACACTCTAGCTAACAGTACTCATAACAGTTCTAATAAAACTGTCATTGTATCATATGGTCATGTGACTTGAGCATTAAGTGTTGTGCTCTGTTCAGTCACTTACAGATCTCACACACTTGTGATATGTGTGTCCAACCAGAAAGTGTTTGTAGTAAAGAGAAGAAATAGAGTCTAATCAAGAACATGAATTGGACTATGCATTATGTTGATTGCATGTTGTATTAACAATGAAAATTATCTGTAATGGTTAACCATGTGAATTCTACGTAGTTATTTCAAACTACATGATATTATACTCCTATACATTTATACATTAGCTAACTTGTTTTTAGTTTATTAATGGTGTATAGGGAATGCTTCTTAATCAGGATAACAGTCACCTGAGTGTCTCAAATGGTAATTGTACAGGTGAGTCATTTGTGTACAAAGTGACCTACCTAATGCAGCTATTGAGATTTAACAGTGCAATTCAATTGTGCATCATCAACTAAGCAGACATAATATATTATATAGTTAGGCATTTTAAAGAAAGACTGGACAGCGATTTTTGACAGCATTACAATGTTTGGTATGATAATAACTATGCAGTTTTTGAAACAGCGTGAAAGTACGTAAGTTTGAAAATGTGGGAGAATATATCTTTCAACTGATTATTAAGGATATATATCTGACGAAACTGTATCTCAGAATTTCAGCACACAATAAAGTTACTGTATAGTGCAAATATTTGATGAGGGAAATTTTGACGAATCAGAAAATTGAGCATTTTGAGGAGTAAGATTTTGATGAATGCTTTGATGCTGTATGTATAAGTGAGTACACTAAATAAATTTAAAATTTTGAAAGGGAAATTGCAATGCAAATCAAGTTTGTCAATAAAATTCCCATTAAAACTTGCACTGTATATATACATAGGGTATAGATCTCATAAACTCCCTGATAACTATGGGATGCCATTTGTATCAAAATTATAACAATATAATAAGTATAAAAAACTAGGTTATATGTGCTTGCTGTACATGGTTTATACATATGTACATTTTCATAAATAAATAATGACTCTTTTTAAATAAATAATTTACATTATTTAATATATAATGCTCAAATGACAAGACAATGACAAGTATCTTCTCTATTATGTGCCATTCGTTGTCCTGTTACACATTTTGGCACAAAACCTGAACTTTGAGATGCCATTTGTATCAAAATTTAGGTTTTTAATTACATTGCCAAAAATAGAAATGGAAATAAATTTCCTTGATATTGTTTACCCAAAAATGTGCAAGATTTCTATAGTACTTTTCATTATTTATTAAGTCATGAACATTAGTTGTTAAACCATTAGTTGTTAAACCATTAAATTCTTTACTTAATGTACCGTTAATCTTAACAAACCTTGCGATCAACATCTACAACAGGCTACACAAGATTACATGAGGCTACACAAGATTACATGAGGCTACACAGAGTTACATAAGGCTACACTGGGTTACATTAAAGCTACAAAGAGTTACATGATGCTACACATGGTTACATGTGGCTACACTGGGTTACATGATACTGCACAAGGTTGCATGAGGCTACATTGGGATACATGAAGCTTTACAGGGTTACATGAGGCTACACTGGGTTACATGAGGATTACATGAGGCTACACAAGCTTACATGAAGCTACACAGAGTTACCGGAGGCTACTCAGAGTTACCTGAGGCTACACAAGGTTACATGAGGTTATACGCAAGGTTACATGAGGATACATTGGGTTACATGGAGCTACACGAATTTACATTGGGATAATTATATGAGGCTAGACAGTTTTGCATGATGCTACACTGGATTATTATATATATGAGGGTACACAGGGTTACATGAGGTTATACGCAAGGTTACATGAGGATACATTGGGTTACATGGAGCTACACGAATTTACATTGGGATAATTATATGAGGCTAGACAGTTTTGCATGATGCTACACTGGATTATTATATATATGAGGGTACACAGGGTTACATGAGGTTATACGCAAGGTTACATGAGGATACATTGGGTTACATGGAGCTACACGAATTTACATTGGGATAATTATATGAGGCTAGACAGTTTTGCATGATGCTACACTGGATTATTATATATATGAGAGTACACAGGGTTACATGGGGCTAAACAGAGTTACATGAGGCTACACAACATTACACTGTATTGGATTACATGAGGATACACTGAGTTACATGAGGCTACACTGGGTTACATGAGGCTACACTGAGTTACATGAGGCTACACTGGGTTACATGAACCTAAACTGTGCTACATGAGGCTACACAAATTTACATAAGGATACATAGGATTACATGAGGTTACACAGAGGTTATACATAGGGTTACATGAAACTACACAGGCTCACACGATGTTACACAGGGTTACATGAGGCTACAAAGGGTTACAAGAGTTACACAAGGCTATACATTGGGTTACTTGAGGTTACATGACACTACACAGAGTTACATGAGGCTACACAAGGTTGCATATGAGACTGACAGAGTTACATGAGGCTACAAAGGGTTACATGAGGCTACACTAGGTTACATGAGGCTACATAAGGTTACACAGTGGCTACACAAGGTTGCATGAGGCTGACATAGTTACATGAGGCTACAAAGGGTTAAATGAGCTGCACAGAGTTACATGATGTTATATTGGGCTACATGAGGCTACGCAGCCTCACGTAACCTTTTGTAAACCCAATGTAGCATCAGGTAACTCTGTGCAGCCTCTTGTAACTCTTTGTAGGCTCATGTAACTCAGTGTAGTCTCATTTAACCCTGTGTAGCCTCGTGTAACCCTGTGTATTGCCTCATATAATGCTGTGTAGCCTCATGTAACCCTGTGTATTGCCTCATGTAACTCTGTGTACCCTAATGTAACCCAATGTCTCCTTATGTAACCACATCATGTCTAGCCTCATGTAACCCAATGTAACCTCATGTAACTCTGTGCAGCCTCATGTAACCCTTTGTAGCCTCATGTAGCCTCATGCAACCCAATGTAGCCTCGTGTAAGTTACATGAGACTACATTGGGTTACATGAGGCTGCACAGAGCTACATTGGGTTGCATGAGGCTACAAAGGGTTACATGAGGCTGCACAGAGTTACATGGGGCTACAAAGAGTTACATGAGGCAATACACAGGGTTACATGAGACTACACAGAGTTACATGAGGAAATACAAAGGGTTACATGAGGCTACAGTTGGTTACATGAGGCTACACAGGGCTACATGAAGTTACATCAGGGTACAAAGGGATAATTATACAGGTTACATGAGGCTTCACCAAATTACATGAGGTTACATTAGGTTATATACAGCTTTACATGAGGATACATAGGGTTACATGAGGCTACACAGAGTTACATGAGAATACATTACATTACATTCGGCTAGGAGGCTACAAAGGATTGCAACACAGATTATATTGAAGGCTAAACTGGGTTACATGTTGATACACACATTAGGCTACACAGGGTTACAACATGGTTACATGAAGCTACACAGCATTACACAGGGTTACAATAGGATACACGAGGCTATTGTTATACACGGAGTTCCTGGTTATATGTGACCGGATTTGCGAAAAGGGGTATTCCACACACATCCAATTTACTAACTTTGACAATTAATAACTTATAAAATTGGAAAAAGATATTGACTTGAAATTTGGTCAGTAGTGAGTACCAACATGGCTCTCAAGTTCAGAGAATTGGATGTGTGTGGAAGACTCCTTTTCGCACATCCGGTCACATATGTGACCAGGTTTGCAAAAGAGGTATTCCACACACATCCAGTTTACCAACTTTGACAATTTATAACTTCAGCTGAGAAAAAGCTAGTTACTTGAATTTTGCTCAGTAGAGACCCAACATGGATTATTGGTTGGCAAGAAGTTCAGGCTTATATGTGATCTTCACAGTTCATAGTGTTGGATGTGTGTGGAAGATCCATTTTCAATCACATGTGAAGCTACACGAGGTTACATGATGATACAAAGGGTTAAATGGTTACATGAGGATGCACTGGGTTACATGAAGCTACACAGTGTTACATGAAGCTACACAGGGTTACATGAGACTACACAGGGTTACATGGGGATATATACACTCAGTTACATACATGAGGCTACACAGGGTTACACCTGGTTACAGATACTCTAGGAGATTGTGTATATAGTGTATTAAACTGTGTTTCAGCTTTAAATATTTAAATGAGCTTTAGGGGTTCTTTAAAGTCTAAAAAAGTTGAGTAAATTTATCAAGGGTTGTGGTTATAAATTTAAAGTTACAAATACCTAATGGTTGATGTGATTCCACATACACTACATAAGCTTTCTTGTGTATTGTTGTGTACTGTAATTTGCCTTACTCATATTTGGGCTTAACATTTATGATAAAATTTTCACCTTTTTACTAAACAATATTAAATATCTTATTGCTGCTTTTACATGACTATTATTTACATTGAAGTTTTGTGATAGATACATGTTGAGGGGAATAACCAAATCAAAAATTAAGTGAAGAGTAGCTATAGAGTTGAGGTTGATCATGAATAGACTGTGTAACTGGTCTATTAGAGTAACTAAACCTTTTCCACTAGTGTAGCAAGCGTACATAAAGATAAATCTGTATTCTTATTATGTACTTGTTTAGTAACCTGCTAAAGCCTTACAACTTAGAGCATATGGAAGAAACAAAGCCATATCTATCTATATAGTTGTGCTAAAAACCCGGTTAAATGGAGACTAGCACAAGTTTATTGTGAATTACAGCACTGTATTATAGGAAAAATACTGATTGTATGTATACACCCAAGTATCCATTTTGTAACCCAGTACTTCCATTTGTATCCCAGTGTATTCTCATGTAACAAAGTATACCTACTGTGTACCGATGTGAAACCCTGTTGTAACTCAGTTGACGTAACCCAGTGTATCCTCTATAGAAGTGACTGTGTAGTAATGTGCACTTGTAGCCCAGTGTATCATGATCCACTATTACCTAGGTGTATCCACAGATCCACTTGCAACCAAGTGTAGCTTCATTTAACAGGCTTATCCTCATGAACTCCTGTGTAGTCTGGTGCAACCTTGTGTATATCCTCAGTGTAGTAGCCAAGTATAGCATGTTGTAAACCTGCATAGCTTGTTGTAACCCTTTGTACTCCTGTAGCCTCAGTGTAGTCATCCTCATGTAACCCAATGCAGCCTTGTGTAGCTCATTGTAACCTCATGTAATTACCCCTGTGAAGCCTGTGTAACCTGAGCTGTTCGCAAATTCTAAAGCATTCTATTTATTAAGATAGTTAATTCAAAGACCGTCAACCTTTAGTGCTGGACACTGCGAAGGTAGTAGTAGTAATACTAATACATATAGTTGTAACCTTTTGTGTAGCCTGTTGTAATCCTGTGTTTCTTCCAGACTATAGATATTATACTCTGTTTGACCTGTTGTAACCCTGTGTAGTCTCGTGTAACTGTGGTAGCCTCATAGAACTCTGTGTAGCCTCAAGCATGTAACCCAATGTATCCTTATGCAACTCTGTGTATAGCCTCATGCAACTTTGTGTACCCTTATGTAAAGCTAATGTAACCAGATGTATCCTCCTGTAACTTTATGTATCCTAATGTAATCCTGTGTAGTCTCGTGTACTGTAACTCTGTGTAGCCTCATGTAACCCAGTGTCTCCTTATGTAACCTTGTCTAGCCACATGAAACCTAGTGTAGCCTCATGTAACTCTGTACAGCCTCATGTAACCCTTTGTAGCCTCATGTAACCCAATTTCTCCTCATGTAACCATATCATGTCTAGCCTCAAGTAACCCAATGTAGTGCCATGTAATCCAATGTAGTCTCATGTAACTCTGTGCAGCCTCATGTAACCCTATCTAGCCCTCATGTAACTCAATGTAGCCTCATTTAACCCTGTGTAGCCTCCTGTGTATTGCCTAATGCAACTCTGTATAGTCTCATGTAACCCTGTGTATTTCCTCATGTAACTCTGTGTAGCCTCATGTAACCCTCCATAGCCTCATGTAACTCTGTGTAGCCTCGTGTAACACTTTGTAGCCTCATGCTTCGTGTAACCCAATGTAGCCTCATGTAACTTACATGAGGCTGCACAGAGTTACATGAGGCTGCACAGAGTTACATAAGGCTACAAAGGGTTACGTGAGGCTACAAAGGGTTACATGAGGCTGCACAGAATTACACGAGGCTACATTGGGTTACATGAGGCTACTTTTGGTTACATGAGGCTACATTTGGTTACATGAAGCCAGACATGGTATGATCACATGAGGAGACATTGGGTTACATGAGGCTACACAGAGTTACATGAGGCAATACAAAGGGTTACATGAGACTACACAGAGTTACATGAAGCAATACACAGGAGGCTAAACAGGGTTAAATGAGGCTACACTGAGTTACATGAGCCTACAAAGGGTTACATGAGGCTGCACAGAAGTACATGATGCTACATTGGGTTTACAAAAGGTTACATGAGGCTGCGTAGCCTCCAATGTAATATCATGCAACTCTGTGCAGCTCATGTAATCCTGTGTATTGCCTCATATAAATCTGTGTAGCCTCATGTAACCCAATGTCTTCTCATGTAACCATACCATGTCTAGCTTCATGTAACCAAATGTAGCCTCGTGTAACCCAATGTAGTCCCATGTAATTCTGTGCAGCCTCATGTAACCCTTTGTAGCCTCATGTAACTCTGTGTAGCCTCATGTAACCCTTTGTAGCCTCGTGTAACTCTGTGTAGCCTCGTGTAACTATGTGTAGCCTCTTGTAACTCTGTGCAGCCTCATGTAAGTTACATGAGGCTACATTGGGTTACATGAGGCTACATGAGGCTACACAGAGTTACATGAGGCTACAAAGGGTTACATGAGGCTGCACAGAGTTACATGAGACTACACAGAGTTACACAAGGCAAAACACAGGGTTACATGGAACTACACAGAGTTACATGAGACTATACAAAGTTACATGAGGCAATACACAGGAGGCTACACAGGGTTAAATGAGGCTACACTGAGTAACATGAGGGCTAGACAGGGTTACATGAGGCTACACCGAGTTACATGAGACTATACATTGGATTACATGACACTACATTGGGTTACTTGAGAGTAGACATGATATGGTTACATGAGGAGAAATTGGGTTACATAAGGCTACACAGAGTTACATGAGGCTACACAGAATTGCATGAGACAATACACAGGGTTACAGGAGGCTACAAAGGGTTACATGAGGCTGTACAGAGTTACATGAGGCTACATTGGGTTACATGAGGTAACACTAGGTTACATGAAGCTAGACAAATGTTACACGAGGAGACATTGGGTTACATGAAGCTACACAGGGTTACATGAGGCTACACAGGGTTAAATGAGGCTGCACAGAAGTACAAGGTGCTACATTGGGTTTACAAAAGGTTACATGAGGCTCCAATGTAGTATCATGCAACTCTGTGCAGCTCATGTAACCCTTTGTATACTCATGTAACTCTGTCACTCTCATGCAACCTTGTGTAGCCTCATGTAACTTGGTGTAGCCTCATGTAACCTAGTGTAGCCTCATGTAATCCAATGTAGCCTCATGTAACTCTATGTAGCCTCATGTAATCTAGTGTAGCCTCATATAATTATCCCTTTGTAGCCTCATGTAACTGTACATGTCAGTCTCATGCAACCTTGTGTAGCCTCATGTTACCAAGTGTAGCCTCAAGTAACCCAATGTATAGCTTCATGTAACTCCGTGTAGCCTCATGTAACTCTTTGTAGCTCTATGTAACATCGTGTAAGCCTGTGTAGCTTCATGTAACCCTATCTATAACTTCTGTGTAGCCTCATGTAACCCTATGTATCCTTATGTAAATTTGTGCAGCCTCATGTAGTACAGTTTAGCCTCATGTGACCCACTGTAGCCTCATGTAACCCTGTGTAGCCTCATGTAATCCAATGTAGCCTCATGTAACCCTGTGTAGCCTCATATATATCATCCAGTGTAGCCTCATGTAACATTGTGTAGCCTCATATAATTATCTCAATGTAACTTTGTGTAGCTTCATGTAAACCAATGTATCCTTATGTAACACTGCGTATAACCTCATGTAACCCTGTGTAGCCTCAGGTAACTCTGTGTAGCTTCATGTAAGCTTGTGTATAGCCTCATGTAACCCATTGTAGCCTCTGTAATGCCTCCGTGTAGCATCTTTAATGCCTCAGTGTAGCCTCTGTAATGCCTCAGTGTAGCCTCATGCAACCTTGTGTAGTATCCTGTAACCCAGTGTAGCTTAATGCAACCCAGTGTAGCCGCATGTAACCATGTGTAGTATCATAACTCTTTGTAGCTTTAATGTAACCTTATGTAACTCTGTGTAGCCTCGTGTAACCCTGTATAGCCTGTTGTAGATGTTGATTGCAAGGTTTGTTAAGATTAACGGTATACTAATGTACATTAAGTAAAGAATTTAATGGTTTAACAAATAATGTTCATGGTTTAATAAATAATGAAAAGTACTATAGAAATCTTGCACATTTTTGGGTAAACAATATCAAGGAAATTATTTCTATTTCTTTTTTGGCGATGTAATTAAAAACCAAAATTTTGATACAAATGGCATTTCAAAGTTCAGGTTTTGTGCCAAAATGTGTAACAGGACAAGTCAACAAATGACACATAATAGAGAAAATGCTAGTCATTACCTTGTCATTTGAGCATTATATATTAAATAATGTAAATTATTTATTAAAAAAGAGTCATTATTTATTTATGAAAATGTACATATGTATAAACCATGTACAGCAAGCATATATAACCTAGTTTTTTATACTTATTATATTGTTATAATTTTGATACAAATGGCACCCCATAGATAACTGTCAGCAGAACAATCTGTGCATGCATCCACAATATATAGGATTCAGTAAGAGGAGTTTTGCTGCGCATCACAAAACATCTATAAGCTTTACATAGTAGCTACGTTAAAGTTAGTATGGCTGCATGTTTGCTTCATTTGCAACCTGTGAAAACATCACGAATTTGTTTTGATACTTGAGTACTGATGGGTATAGAATAACATTTACAATAGCTATGAAATTAAACACAGTTAGAAAATGACCACATTTCAACTTTATATATACCCTATATCAGATATATACTTTATAAATGCATTTTCTTTTAAACATGACATGCATTGCTAAGAAATGTGTACGTAATATGCAACTGGCTACTAAACATTCTAATGTTATACGTTCTTGTGATCAGGTTTTTCTGTTGCCTTTCAGTTTGGAAAGCAAGAATGATCACTACTGTTTGTAACTGCAATCTCCTGGACAGAGTATATCCTAAAAAGTAGTTAATTTGTTTTCTTCAGAACAATCGCTAGGTTTCAACACATCACATAAGTACTTGCTATTGAAATATTAACTTATTAATTATTATAGGCCTGAGTTAGACATGCCCAAAATTTTGCCCAAAATGCTTTCAGGAATAATAGTATTCCCAAGATTTTTGCCTATTATGCTCTTCAGTGTTTCCATTATGCTCCTAGGTTAGCAACATCTTTTACAATCATCTTGGAACATTTTAATCAGTTAATGCTCTATTAGAGCACATATTTCACTACACAAAGTGACTGTTCTATTAGAGAGTATTAATCTAAGGAGCTATGTACAAGGTATTTGAATGCTCTATAGCAGTTTGCAGTTTCCGCTGACTGCTTAATTAGGGAGTATCTACCTATTTTCATGGAATTAAGCTCCATAGTTTGAAATATCCACCTAATATGCCTGTTTACCATTATGCTGGTTGACACAGGCCTATTAATTACCTATAGTTTATTGTTTTAAAGCATATACATGTATAGTGTTTATTAAAGAATCCCACCAGCCCTAGCTGGATATCTTAATCATATATGCACGCCTATTATATATTTAAGACACACACCTATATTATTATGGATGCTGGTAATTATAATATCTAAGATTCACCTCAGCTGCGAGTGTGTCCAACTTATCTAGGTGCCTTGCATATGTCAATACTCAACATGTATAAGGCATGGAAAAATCTGCTACAACCTGTGTGGAATATTAATATATTAATCATGATTATCATAGTAAAACCTGATTCTGCAGTATTACATTTTCATCAACATAATTATTTTTACAAGCACACTGTACTGCAATATGTGACCAGATTTGCAAAAAGGTACCTTTTTCACACACAAAATTTGACCCATTTTTTGGACTTAAATAAAGCTTCATAACTTTTTGATCATGGCATATAATTGCTTGAAATTTTCAATGAATGTAGCTACATACAATTTCTGGCTACATTTTGATACTAAGAGCAAGTTAATCAGTATAAGGAGTCAAGTGTTACATCATTTTGTTTGCTGGTATGTCAAATGTGTGGGAAAGGTACCTTTTCACAAATCCGGTCAACAATTGTAAACATACAAAAATAATAATTGAATACTGTACATTAAATATTATGCAAAATAAAAAAAATTATGCTTGATTAAAATAGGCTATTACAAATAATTAAAGAAGTCCAGGGAATATTAATGTGTAAAATAATAGTGTTTGTATATAGTCAGTTGTTAATTAAGAATGCAAGTGCTGTAGGGAAAAGAATGGAGCACATGTATGTGTTCACACTGTGAACAATGAATGTAAACTAGAAGTCTTTGTGTGCGCGTGTGTATGTGCATGCACGCGACCACAACAAAATTGACACTCCATGTTTTCTGTCAACATAAAACCATCTTTTTGCAGTGGCGGCAAATGGACTCATACTACTATGTTGGGGAAACTTAGCCATCAATTCCCCCACCATCCCCGACCTTTCCCCACTCTCAGTCCATATCTGTGGTAATTGGGCGTTTCATTGCTGTTGAGGAGGCTTCATATTGCACCTCGTATTGCACAATTTAGCTATAGCTAGCTATGTATGGTGAGTATACCTGAGTTGGTAGGGCATTGGAACTGCAGGCCCGTAGGGAAGGGGGGTTCTGGGGGTTCTGAAGAACCCCCCTCTTCAGTAAAAAGGTACACATTTTCAGTAAAAAAGTCTACAGTTTTAGTAGAAATGTCCATAATTTTGGTATAAAAGTCCAAAATTTTATCATTTTATTAATGACTGAAAGTCTGAAATGTCACCAAATTTAGCCTTTTTGGTATGTATTTTCAAAAAAATTTCCTGGTGAGGACCATAATCTCAGACACTTCTTTACCACTCCATGATGCAAACCACACAAAAGGTCCACCTTTTTGTCTAAAGAACCTACCCAGGTAAAAGTCTGGCTATGGCCCTGAACTGATTGGTTGGGCCTGTGCCCTACCAGCACCCACCTTAGCTATGACACACCACTGCTACCCACACAGTAAACTTTCATGCTCTTTCCACTACAGTACTGTACCTTCATATCTCAGTCATACAACACAATGTGACATTACTAAACTTTGTGGATTAATAATTATGTATTCTGAGTATGACAACATAATTAATTTAATTATGAAAATAATGCTTTTGTGCTTTGCATAATATAAGCAACCTATTTAAAAGGCATTCAATCTTTTCTGTCAAAGAAGTGTCATAAATAATGAGAATGTACTTCTGTATGTACTGGTGCGGTTAAACATAATATCTCTTGTAGTAAGGAATCAGTTAGTGCAGTGACAGTTGTCTCTGAAATAACTTACTCATTGGTAATTTATGAATTACAAAACTTTAGTAATTGATGAATTACAAAATGAATTGAAATCGCAAGCAAAACAATTATTTCACTAAGTAAGCATGTATTTCAGTGCAGATCTTAAACCAATAAACTTGTGTGTGAGGATAGATTGGCTGTAGAGCGGACAACTATGCCAACTTCTAATTAAAAACAGAGTATGCATTTGCTTTCTGTCTTTAATTTCTACCAATATAAGTATCAAAATTTTCCTGTAATGTTAACCCATCATTTTGCTGAGAAATTCTAAACTATCAAAATATTTGTAAATACAGAACAGTGATTTAGGATATTAGATTAGTGAACAGGATATTTGCAATAGATGGTGGATAGGTAAAAATTTGTTGGTGCATATTTGTATAGGGACGAGAATTATGAATGTTTTGACAACAAAGTGGTGTACTTTGTGCAGGGTATTATCCATCTTAGCACTACAGGGGACTAGGTGTCTGCAGTTTTGACTAGTCTATGTCCTAGAATTTTTTTAACAAGAGGTGCCCCCACTTTCTCAATTTGTTTTAGTAACCGTGTGTATTTGTGTAATTTTTTACTCGCTTGCATTCTGTCCACACCCAGGTAAAGAAAAGTTGTATAGTAAAATAATGTCGTTTACACACTGTACTAAACAACCAGGTACAGTACGGTTTGATTCAATAGGACGATTACATTAAAATTCACATTTCAAAGTTTTTTTTGCACATTATGGAACAAAAGACACTACAATCATGTGTGCATGAAATATTTTGTGAGCCTGTTTCTAATGTTCTACAGTATAGTGTTCATCTGACAGTCTGGGGTTGCTGTACCTTGTATTTTAAGGAACTGCAATTGTAGGACGATCAAAACTCTTGCAATCACAAATGCCATAGTCAAAATAATACCCAGGAGGGCATGAGTGACGTTGACAAGGCACGCATTTGCATTGGTTGTGGTCCCATATCTGTCCATGTGGGCAAAGCCCAATTACAGGGCACTGGCAGGTCCATGTATTCTGATTGCACTTCTTTGGTCAGGTGCAGTCTGAGTCATCCTTACACTCGGCACATTTACAGCTGAGGTGTTCTATCAATCATAAGAATTTAATCCCGTGAAAGTAGCAGCGGTGCTGTGTACACTTGAACACAATGGCCCATCGGTAGATCACACGTATACGTCTGGCTACACATTTCCTAAAATGCTGTGCACAAACTAGTCCATCACACAGCCTAATTCTGATTGGTGGCCAGTAGAAGTAGCCAGGTTTGTAGTAATATCTGTAATAAGGTCCATTGGCACACAGGAGAGTGGACTTGGCAGTAGCACTTGCAGTAAGGGAATTGTATTCAGAGTTGGCTTTGGAATCACCTGTAGAAGAAGTGTGGTTCTTTTAATATACATACACAAGATTGTATCTTGTTCTTACTTATCATATAAGCTGCTTCCACTTGACTTTCAGTGGTACTGGATGAAGACAGGTTTATTCCATAGACGTTGCCAACCTACCAAAACAAAAATTTAACCATTTTGCTCTACTAGTATTTCTTCTGCTTACAAGGAGAACATAGCACATCACAGTGAACAGCAAACTTGAGAACATCATTTTCTCTGCTTGCTTAAGACACTAATTCCACATGCCCATCGTTCTCAGGCCGTACTTCTTTTATACTAGTTCTCTGACTGGCTGTAATGTAGTTTGATTATCATGTGACTGAGTTATGGCCCACCTACAGTAGTGGGTAGTAATAGTGAATTAGTCAGTGATAACAAATAACAAGGGTGGTTCGTTGTGTGTAGTCTTCTGCAAAATGTTATGTGACCAGAGAGAATATGTGATTATGAGTTAGTGATTGGTGTCCAGGTGTGTTTGAGATTAAATTACACCCAAGAAGATTGTCAACATCTGAGTATCAAGGTTAATGCTATGGCACTCATTTGGCATTTGATCACATGGAATATCACCTACATATGGCAATCTATGTGCCTTAATGTTGAAACAACATAATCAAAGACTGAGTGAGGCATAAGTCATTTAACAGTGAATTTGTATCTTTTTTTTGCAGCACTCAGTTAGACTTGACATACATATGTGCAGTAAGTCAGCATGATTTGTTGGTATGGTACCATGTGTAAACATAGTGAAATCCAAAAGTGATACTCTTGCAACATATTGATGCAACTTCCTTGCTTGACCTATGAGTACATGTGTACTGGGTACAAGCATGTGGACATGAACAGCACATGGATAATATAGAGTTATGTGCTAAATGGAATTGTCTGGTGGAGTTTGTGATGTATACTGGATTCCTACATTTGTTTGGCACCTTCAGCTGTGTACTGTGCATATAATGTTTTGTATTGTATAGGTTCATCACTTATAGGTAAACAAGTATATGTGTGACATCTTGGCAGTACATACAGTACTAGAATTCTGTCCACCAAGTGCGTACATACGTTATGATACAAATACTGAAAATTTTCTTTCTTTGTAGCATGTACAATCCGTTTAGACTCATTATAGTTTTATTCTACACATGTTGGTGCTGTCCTTAATAATCAAGGTTCTGTGTTGTAAGAGTATAGACTGATTATTTCAATAGACAATATTGTCTTATTGTTTGGAGCAATGGTATAATTTGTTAACCACAGACTTTGGACAATCTACTTACCACCATTACAGTGAATCACCTGACACATACAGTATGTACAGTATCCAGTACCTGTGTAATGTATATATAAATTGTGTGAGATCTGTAAATATTCCACTGAAATAATAAACAACATTCATTGTATTGGATGATCACATGTAAGGGATGAACTACACCATCATACCATGCTAAAGTTCCCATCTTCAGTACAGTCTTAACTTGAAAAGATCCATTCAGAGAGCTACATATACAAAAATGTACCCCATAATTCTAGTGGAAAATTTCAAATCAATAAAAGCAGTTGTATAGCCAACTACTTGTTATAAGGTGGGTGGGCTATATACAAGTGCTGTAGGGAAAAGAATGGAGCACATGTATGTGTTCACAGTGACTGAACTGTGAACTTTGAATGTAAACAAGAAGCCTTTTGATGTCAGCAAAGCTGCAGTTTTGATTTGTCTGGCTCTTCACAGGGGACAATACTTTTGCTTGCAGATAATCTTAGCCTACAGTGTACAACTCAAAGCAAATAGTGAATTCTAAAGCAGCGCATACCTTTTTCGTAAAAGCGTACATACATATACATACGTATATCTACAATCACTGGCCATGCATCTTCATAGCAAATAAGGCCACCTTGCTGTACTGGCCATATCAAGTAGTGTCAGACCTATCTTTTTACTGGATTTTCTCACCTGTTCTAAACATTCTCCTGTTATCTAATTATTTTACAGCCAGCATGAAGAGATCCATGGTTATACAGACTTGTTTTTTGTGAGCTCAGTGCTGTTGTTTTCTGTAGGAGGCGAAAACCATGCTTGGTGAAAATAATGCGGACACATGTGACCTAGTTCACCATGCATGCAACTTGTAGCTAGCACAAGCAAGTATGTGAATAAATTCTGATTAAGATCAGTGTGACAACAAGTAGGTTTAGCCTTTGTTGTGTTGACAAAGGTATTATTTTTTTGCAACTGTATCATGCAATCCACGCAACCAGCTGAAATTTGGTGGGCTGATGCTGATGAGTGGCACAGACTATGGTAGGATAGGGCAGAGTTATCAATAGGAAAGGTATTGTCAGAGCAGTTAATATATTATGTGAATAATAATGGATGTTGGTGGTTCCTGTTGTCAGTCTAATTGAGAATGAAGTGGGCTACAAACCTGGAACAGAGCCTAAATTGTAGCCTTTACAGGTAGAAATAGTGGTGAAAATTTCTACAAGGTTTCCACAGAGAGTTGTAACTGTGAGAACAGAAAGGTGGTTAACGTAGAAACCATAAGAGTCTTTGTCTGATATGTTCAACTCTACTGCAACGGTACATCTTTCTTTCTGCTCTGTTAGTCACAGTTACTTAATTAGCTATCTTACTAGATTAGTACTCATCATTTCCTCATGTGACTGTTTATTACTGAAATGGCTTCATCATGCTCCTGAGCTAAAGTGAATGATGAAATATCAGTGTCTCTCTGGTGTGTTCCAACAAGCTTTAGCAAATCAAGTCTTTACAAAATCAAATTGTTTTGTTTAGTTTTAAACAAATGCATAAGCTGTAAGTTTATTGTAGAGACATATGCTTGGTTTACAAAATTTGTTTTAGAAATATTGTAACATATTAGAATATACGCATGCGCATATGTAACACGTGACACAATTGTTGTATTCGAAGTATTTCGTGTAGCGTCTATCACATGGTGTCAGAATGGACAAGCTAACGCCACCAGATCCGCTAGACTTGGATGGCAGTAACGTTTCTGATGCTTGGAGGAAGTGGAAACAACGTTTCGAACTCTTCTCACTTGCCAGTGGCCTCAGCTCGAAAGACGAAGGAATCCAAGCTGCGACTCTACTACACGTGGTCGGACCCGATGCTCTAGAAGTCTACAATACGTTCTCGTGGGAAGATGGAAGTGACAAAAATAAAGCAGCAAAAATACTGGAGAAATTCGAAGCATATTGTGTGCCGCGGAGAAACATCACGTGGGAAAGACATATGTTCAATACGCGCGACCAACATGACGGAGAAACAATCGACCAGTATGTCACAGACCTCAAGACCAAAGCCCAAACATGCGAGTTTAAAGATCTTAAGGACAGCTTAATAAGAGACAGAATAGTGTGTGGCATACACTGTGACAAAACACGCAGCAGACTCCTCAGAGAACCTGATTTAACTTTGCAGAAGGCAGTTGACATATGTAGGGCAAATGAAACGACATCATCCCAAATGAAGCTGTTCACCGGTGACCAAACTAATGGTCTACCTGCCATTCATGGAATACGGTCTCAGAGCAAACAAGTTCAAAAGGTATCTTGTGACCGATGTGGAGGTTGGCACACCAAGCAACAAATCTGTCCTGCATTTGGAGCAGAATGTCGAAAATGTGGCCGAAGAAACCATTTTGCCAAAGTATGCCGCACAAGGGTAACTCAACCACTACACAACTACAGTATCCAAAGAGAGACACCTGACAGTGATGATCTGTTTATCGGCACACTCGGACAGGCTCACGGAGTAAAGGACTGGTCGGTTACTATCTTAATGAACCAACAGAAAACCACTTTCAAGATTGACACTGGCGCCCAATGCAATGTGATACCTCAGTGGCTATATTACCAAGTGTGCAAGGACCCACTCAAACCATCCTCGGCTAGCCTAGTAGCATTTGGTGGCCATAAGTTACACACTTGTGGCAAGGCTAAAATACCATGCCAATACAAAGACCTGAATTACCTTGTCGAATTTGAAGTCATGGACCACAACGTTCCAAACATTCTAGGACTCATTACATGCATTGAAATGAACCTTGTACAACGCATAGACACTGTTGGTAACAGTCGTGCTAATTTGTTTGAACAGTACTATGATGTGTTTGAGGGACTGGGGTGTGTCACAGATGTGCGTTACCACATAAGGATTGACCCAATAAAAACACCAGTAATCCATCCACCATGCCGTGTGCCCATTACACTCCGTCCAAAGATCCAAGAAGAGCTTGCACGTATGGAAAGCCTTGACGTAATAGAGAAGGTCACTGAACCTACAAGCTGGGTGAACAGCATGGTGACAATAATCAAACCTAATGGCTCTTTACGTATCTGCATTGACCCTCGTAATCTTAATGAAGCCATTCAGCGGGAGCACTACCCCATGCAAACTATAGAAGAAGTAACTACGCGGATGCCAAATGCCACCTACTTCTCAGTTCTGGATGCCAGTTCAGGCTATTGGCAAATCAGCCTTGACCAAGAAAGTGCCAAGCTCTGCACATTCAACAGCCCATTTGGTCGCTACATGTTCAAACGCCTTCCATTTGGCTTATCATCTGCACAAGATGTATTCCAAAAAGTGATGACAGAAATGTTTGAAGACATTGATGGCGTGGAGGTTGTGGTTGACGACATTCTTGTATGGGGAGCAACTGAGGCTGAGCATGATGCTGGGCTGATTAAAGTCCTCGACAGAGCTCGCCTACGAAACCTGAAATTGAACAAAGCTAAGTGCCAATTCAAGAAACAAGAAATCACTTACCTGGGACATGTCCTGACTAAAGATGGATTGAAGCCAGACCCCAAGAAAACACAGGCGATTAATGATATGACACCTCCAACAAGCAAAGAGGCCCTACAACGTTTCCTTGGCATGATCACATACTTATCCAAATTCATTCCTAACCTCTCACAAACTGCAGCACCTCTTAGAGCACTGCTAGAAAAGGATGCAAAATGGCAGTGGCATCCGGAACACCTACAAAGCTTTTCGACATTAAAACGCCTAGCCAGCAGTGCTCCTGTTCTTGCATACTTCAATCCCAGGCAACCAGTCAAACTCTCAGTTGATGCCAGCTCCAAGGGTCTAGGTGCTGTCCTTCTCCAAAATGACCACCCTATAGCGTATGCTTCAAGAGCCCTTACAGACACTCAACAACGGTATGCTCAGATTGAGAAAGAGATGCTCGCTATAGTATTTGGCTGCACAAAATTCCATGACTACATCTATGGCATGCCTGATGTTGAGGTAGAAAGCGACCACAAACCACTTGAAGCAATCCTAAGAAAACCTCTCCACCAAGCTCCATTAAGGCTACAGAAGATGATAATGACTACACAAAAGTATTCACTCAACGTTACTTACCGACCAGGCAAGCAACTTGTATTAGCTGACACACTATCACGAGCTTTCCTACCAGAATGTGGAGAATCAATAGAAGAGAAATTTGACATCAACATTTTACAAACTTTGCCTATCTCCGAAACAAAGCTAGACCAACTAAGAGAGGAAACCAAAAAGGACCCACACTTGCAACAACTAGCATCAGTGATTGCCACAGGTTGGCCAGAGACAAAGCAAGAAGTGCCAGCAAACTGTTTACCCTACTGGAACTACCGTGATGAACTATCAATTTGCAATGACATCATATTCAAAGGTGAGAAAGTCATGATTCCCAATAATTTGAGGCATGAGATGCTGCACAATATTCACAGTTCACATCTAGGGATGGAGAAATGCAAAAGAAGAGCAAGGGATGTTATGTTCTGGCCTGGGATGGCCGCCCAGATTCAAGACATTGTTGCAAACTGCCATATCTGTAGTACGCACCAGCGAAACAATATGAAGGAACCAATGATATCGCATGAGATTCCAACCAGGCCATGGTCTCAGGTTGGTGCCGACCTGTTTGAAATCAACAACCAAAAGTATCTAGTTATGGTTGATTATTACTCGGGTTTCATTGAAGTGAATTTGCTCCAAAATGGAACCACCAGTAAGCACATTGTTACACATTGTAAATCACAGTTCTCCAGGCATGGAATCCCAGACAAATTGATAACAGACAACGGTCCACAATTTTCTAGTGCCGTTTTCAAGCAGTTCGCACAATATTATGGATTCCAGCACCTAACATCAAGTCCACACTACCCACAGTCTAATGACATGGCAGAGAAAGCTGTCCAAACAACTAAGAACCTTATTAAGAAAGCCATTCTAAGCAAAAGAGATCCATACTTAGCTCTACTTGAATATCGAAATACACCTATCTCCGATACATTAGGATCACCAGCACAGAGGCTCATGGGCCGAAGGACAAAGACTCTACTTCCAACCACTGCCAAACTCCTGCAACCTAAACTCATCAACCCACAGACTGTTCGTAAGGAACTCAGACAAAGGAAAACACGACAAAAAATTTACTATGACCGCCACACAGCCACTCTCAAACCATTAACAGTAGGAGACACAGTCATGATGAGAGCAAAAGGGAAATGGGAACCAGCAACAGTTATTGCCATTAGTGCAGATGGACCTCGCTCCTACATAGTCAATACTCCAAGTGGACAAAAGTACCGTCGGAACAGACGCCATCTAAAACCAGCACCTCGCAGTCTGGATGCATCTCACCACTACACAGCTAATCAGAGCTATGATAACTGGCTGGATGAGGACAGTATTGCTGATTACAATGACACTGCTGAGATGGAAATACCAGCAGAACAAGACAGTAACCCATCACCCCATTTACAACTTCGCAGATCACAGAGAACAATTCGGAAGCCATCAAGATACACCGACACAGATTATTGAACTCTAATATGCAAACACCATAATGCACAATTTGTTGTAACCGTATGAGTGCACACTCAAACAACAAGGGAGATGTAACATATTAGAATATACGCATGCGCATATGTAACACGTGACACAATTGTTGTATTCGAAGTATTTCGTGTAGCGTCTATCACAAATATTATATTGTGTATTCTGGCATGTTAATCTGCATCTGTGTGACAGTTTGTAGAGGTCAACTTTTCGGGCAAAAAATTGAGTCTTTTATTTCACTGAATTTTGGTAAAATGCTCCAAATCGCACATTAGAAGTTTTGAGATAAACGATTTTAAAGAATTCAAGTCAGTGTATCTTGCCAAGGATGGCAAGCACACATATGAAGTTTACACAAGATGTGCATCAATTTATTACCTTTCAGACCACTTCCAGTACTTGTAGCTGCTTGTAGAGTTTCCTGCCAAATAAGATAGAAAATCTAAGCAGTTGGATAAGCAAAGTAGTATCACGAGTGCTCACAAAGCGAAGGGAGGTGGTGGGGTGGGCAAGAAGGGTGGGGGTGCGAAAGGAGGGTGGGTGGTGGGCAAGAAATAGACTTCAAAATGGAGTCAGACCACGATTGAAATCCAGACATGAGAAAACAGGGCTGTGCTGGCATCTTAGTGGCTGATATGCAGTAAAGTCAACAGAAAAACCGTTTGGTCACCATTATTAGGCCATCCACCAGTAAACCACTGATTCTTGCCTAGCCAGGCCCTTCACAAGGCCTGAAACTGCCATTCAAGCTCTCCACACTACCAAGAAAAGATGTCTGTTAAAATCAGACTTGAGTGGTTTGAGGGTCAAATCTGGTAGTATGATAGTGTAGCTATCCACTGGACAGGTGGTGTTAGTTAGATTTTGCCTGATGTGCGACTTGAAACAGTTTTGTAAAATCTGGTCATATATATATAAGCTATTAAAACTACTGAAGACTGAAGAACAATGATGGACTGACTTATCAGCTATAGTTAGGTTGCCCTGTGATTACATTATCTATGTGAAGATTCTATCTATTAGGTTAGAGTATATCAGTCACCCAGGCATGCATGTGCCCACAGCTTGGCTGTGGCTGCACACCTGGTTTAGCTGAAATTGTTTTTGTAAAAATGTCTCTGTATACTTATCTACTACCCATGCTTGTCTATACGCATCTACGTGAGCAAGCCGCACAAAAGTAGCTAGCATGTGAGAAGTAAACACTAAATGAAGCACTGAGGTTGTTTCTTTTGCCACCTTGAAACATAGAGGTAGCAACTGTCTTCTGGATTTTCTTTTGTGGGTTGTATTACAAATCCTCAGAAAATGTGTGCTCTATTAGAGTACTAGCCTAATTATTATACACTTGTGCCTTCGTTCAACATGAGATCATGTTCCTGGTTAATACGCAGCCCTAATACTTGTAGATTTCTCTAACATTATTTCATTGTTTAGTTATGACACAGTCTCGACCACATTTCTTATTGTTCATAGTATTTCATTGTATAATTACTAGGCCTGAAGTGCATACAACCAAGTAGAACCACCAATAAGGCAACCTAACAATATGGCATGTACTCACAGTGCATAGCCAGAACAGTGTGTGAGATACACTTGCAGTACACAGAACACAATTCCAGGGGAATAGACTGGCGTACAAACATAAGTTGTATAAATACATATTACAATAATAACTCTGTGTCTCATGGTCTGATGCTTTATGAGGCTATGTAATTAATTAACTATTACAATAATCATTAAGTCTGACTAAACTACAGTACATGCACTAGCTTATAACAATTGCAACAACAATTTATTGAATCTTGACATTTAAAATGCAGGAAATATCTTCATTTTGACATATTTCATGGCAACTGCAATGCTAATGAAGTTTGTATGCATGAAATACACATGTTTCTAAAGTTCTGAGACAGACAAAGTTTTCTAGGTAGGAAAATCACATGATCATTGCAATTGAAACTGATCAGCTGACTGGTCATAGTATTTGAAAGGACATCCGGGACACCGGCATGGAACACATATGCATTTGATGCGGTCCCATGTGTAACCAGATAGGCATGTTCCAGAAGCAGGACACTGGCAGGTCCATGTGTATTTGTTGCATGTCTTTGGTGCAGTGCAGTGTGAGTTGTGACCACACTCAGTACATCTACAGCTAAGGTGCTCAGAAAATCTTAGATACTTGCATCCTTCATAGTGGCAACCATAATTGGTGCACTTATACACCAAAACCCATCGGTAGAACACACGTGTTCTGCTGGGTACACATTTCCCAGGGTGGCTACAGCTCAGTCCATCACACTGCCTGGTAGTGATTGGTGGATAATAAAAATAACCAGGCTTGGAGTAAATTTTGTTGACAGGTCCACTGGAACATTGGGGAGTGTATGGTATGCTGGCAACAGGACCCTTGGCACCAGGACCCTTGGCACCAAGAGGAGCATCATATTCTGCACTGGCTTTGGAACCACCTGTGCAGGAGAAATAAGGTCACACTTGAAAGTAATATTTGTGTATATAGTTGTATATAGCTATTACCTCTACTTTGCTAGTGTGTCAAAATTTGTATTATATTGTAAGAAACATCATAGCCTACAGTATGCTAGGTATAGAGAACATCTGCAATTATCCTAGTAGACATTTCAATCTTTAGTTCAGTTATGGCTGTAGAACGAAGTAGCTAGAAGAGTTAATATCCATTAGTATATTTTGCAGGTGTTAGGAAATTTCCCTTGTTTTATAACTTTTTGTTTCTATGACGTTATAAATTTTATAGTTATTTGTTATTAAAGCTTTACAGTGACCAGCACTGAAGGTCTGACAGCAACATGTGCTGCAGCCTTTGGATTACCTAACCTAGCAAACTGGAACTGGAAACCTTTTATTACTACAAGCTGTTACTTTAAAAAAGCCAATTGCAAGCAGCCTGAAATTAGCATTAATCCTAAACTAAAACTATATTAATATTTGTGTGACATTATTACTGACTTACTTATCTTGTAAGCTGCTTCCATTTGGGCTACAGTTGTACGAGATGAGCTGAGATCTACACCTTTTGCAGTAGTTACAAGGAGAATGTAGCACATCACAGTGAGCAGTAAACTTGATAGCATCATTTTCTCTGCTTGCTTAAAACATTCACTTCATATGTCCAATTTTATCAAGTTGATTTCCTTTTATAATACAGGCTGTCATGTTATTGTACCACCACACAGCTGAGATAATCCGTGTTGCTAGAGAACAGTAATCGGTGAGCAAGCACAGATAAGATGTTTTGTCTATTGTAGAACATGCTACCTGGCTACGTGTGACTGTGTTTTTCTAACATAATAATGTACATGTATGTGAACAATACCAGTTCTGTTACACACAGTCACATGCACATGCACACACACACACACACACACACACACACACACACACACACACACACACACACACACACACACACACACACACACAGACGTACGCACGCATACACATGCATGTACATAGTGCTACATACACATGCACACACAGGTACTGTATTATATATGCACACATGTCACCAAGTGTGCATTCAGGGTCTCTCCTATCTGTGATTACTACATTCTGAAGTATGTAACAACTGTCTTTTTGCACATTTCTCATTAAGAGTGAACCATAATGCATGTAGAATGTTTTGGGAGTGTAATCATCACTGATGTAATATTGATTTATCTGGGCCAGACAAAATATGGTTAGATCAAAGTGCTAAGGTTGTTAGGTTGATAAGGTTGTTAGGTTGATTACTAAGAGATAAGTTGCTGAGAGATAAGAGATTCTAGATTTCATCATGAATAAGTTTTACAAGAAGTGTCTAATCAAGAGTAAATAATGGAATAACATCATCACAAGAATTCATCCTTTGTATATCATTCATAAACATTGGAATGAAATAAGTCTAAACAAATTCTACTGGTGTAGAGTAGATTTTTGCTATCAAGAGCATTAATTTTGCTTTACCATTTTAGGAAACATGTTGACAGTGTTTTTGTTGGCTACTATTGATGTTGCAGTTTTAGTTGTGTTGACCAGGGATCAAATTACAGTTTTAGTTGTGTGAAAAAGAAGTTGTCTCACCGTGTAGGTTTAATGTACAATTACACTTGCTTTTGCAACATTTGACAGAGTTTTGCATGTTAATTACCTACCCTTCTATATACAATCAATGTGTATATCTGTATAGTTCATTGGTTTCAGCTTAAAGTGAATGCAATTTCCCTGATGCAGCTTGTAGGAAGCCTGTAGAATAATAGATGCACCATCAAAAATTTTCTAACTCATGCAATGCACTCATGAAATTACCTGACTTGTAAATCCGGGACAGGTTGTATAGAAAATGGGCTTCATAGGTAACTTTAATGATTGTTAATTGAACTGGCATGTTGCAAAGTTGCATGGTTATACAATATTAGTTATTAATCAGCGTATACATTTTTTTTCCAATAACAGCTACTATTTCATCACACTTTTCACTGCTTTATCAAGATTCCATAGTTACCAATAAAATGTGGTATTTCATAAACAGACGCTCCTTCCGGCTCTGTATATATGTTGCATAGTAACAAAATAATCCTTTAAACACTAACTCATAGAAATTCTATGGATATTTATTAAACAAATAGGGGTGGAATAGATTACTTTGAGTACTGAGAATTGTAATTAAATAGATATGTTTAGGAAACCAAGTGGGTGTCCTTCATTTATATATAGTATGTATTGTCAGTGTAACTAGTAACACTGCCAGGTGGTTATAGAAAAGACAAAATGATTAAATGGCTTTAAGCATTCTTTCACTAGTGAACAAATAAAGGATACATAGGTGCATCTCTGCTGCCCCATATATGGAGAAAAGCCTAACTAGCTATAGCCACATTGTCATGTGCACACTATGCAATGCATCTGTTAGTAATTACAAAGTTTGGTCTGCTGTTATGGAAACAAATATTCAATGGTCAAAATAGTCTCCAACAGTGAAAAATCTTTTTGTTATAGTTTATCTGAGAGCCAAAATAAACGTTATTGCACAAGCATAGAATGGTTCTGTACTGCCACTGTGTTGAAAATCTACCCAACTAACTTGATTATATGTTTTTCATATTACTGTAATACCAATTCTATCCACTGAAGCCTACATAAAAGTAAAAAAACTAGGAGTATAATTACTATAGTTAATCCCTGGTAGGTGAGAATCATGAAGGCAATTAACATGATTTACACATTCAGTTGGATCGAAGGCCATGTTATATCCTAACAACAAGCACAGCAAGAGTTGAAATCATACAAAACTTACTTGTATCTATAGCCTCATACATCATTTATGAAATCAAATGCTTCAAAGTGTGGGACAGAAGATGTGTCAAAACACATTGTTATAAAATTTAAGCATGCACAGTTTATGAAGCCAAGTTCAAAGTGTGGGATGAAAGCTAGTTGTCCTGCACTTATAGAATATATTTGTTATCAACACCTTGGTCTCAGCTTTGTGTCAGCCTCAGAATGATAACAATGGCATCCTCCTATTCATGGTGAGTTTAACAAACATTTTTATCCTATCTATTTATGGCTTTTATGATAGCCCATCACAGCACATAAACAAATATAAAATTGTTATAATTTTACTGCATTATTTGTAAAGTCATTAAGTCCTGTGTGTCAGCCACATTATTCTCCAGTCTATGCTGCCACATGCACACATACCAACATCTTGTTTATTTTCTTGGTGGCAGTAATATACACAGGGTATGCTTGATTATGTGAACACCTTTGATACAGAACAGGATTTTACAGGCGCATTGCACAGTTTGTATATAAGTCTACAATCAAGGTATAATTGATAGTATTACTGTAGTTTACTGTAGTTGGTATCTAATGTTTGTACGTTTTCTTGATGTGTACAAGGGAGTGTTCAATGGTCCCTCTCTTACCTAACACTCAGTCCTGTGTACTATGTTGTCTACCGAAATCTCTGAAATAGACACATGAAAGACACATAACTGTGTATACAAAGTATGTTTTAAGTACAGTATTATATTATTTTAAGCGGATGGTATACATATATTCCACACACTTTCAATTCTATGAGTTGTAATTTAGTGTTAAAGAAATGTATAAATCTGAGCTTTTCTCCATCCTTTAAGGTATGTTGCTACTCACTACTGAACAAATTTCAAGTTAATAGGTTGTTTTTGAATCTGAAGTTATGGATTGTCAAAGTGGTAAATTGGATGTGTGTGGAAGACCCCTTTTTTGCAACTCCAGGCACATAATATGCTATGAACTAAAGCTGTAGTGTAGTGAACAGAAAATACAGAAACTACATATATAGAGATTTATGATCACACATCAAGCTGTTAGAATGTCCAATCTCTTAGCAACCTAGACACAGCTAATACTGGAAGACTAAACAAGCCATTCAACATCAAACCATGGTGGACCTCCACTGTGCTTTGATCTATACCAGGTTTTTACACACATTCTTTGACTTTAACCTAACCACTCAGTATGCTAATTGACCTACAATTTTTTTATTGGCAATAAAAAGGGAAATTTTGAAAGTGATATACACCTACATTGAGTTATGGTTTTTTAAAATCACAAATCTGGATGTGTGTGAAGGCCTGGTTTTGTCAAATCCAAGGCTGAGATAATCAAACTCTCCATTGTAATTTGAGCTGAACAGGTAATTGGGGTATTCATGGTTGAGATTCCACTGAATTTACTCCTATATATATATATATAATACAGTGTTGGGCAAGTTACTTTGTAAAAGTAACTAGTTACACATTACATATTACTTGCAACTGAACCATTTAGTTACAGTTACATGTTACCAATAAAATAAAGTAACTATAATAATATTACATATTATATTACTTTGTGTCCACAGTCTTAAACTGTCACGTGTGAAACTACCACCTTATCACGTGACATGATTGCGCTGTTGGACAATGTGCAAATCTTGGTTATAAGTAAGAAGCTGGTGAATAAGCTTCATTCAGTAGGCTTCGTTACTTCATTGTGGCTAGGCGTTACTCAGAGAATAACTAGCGAGATTAGTAACTTCGTTACTTGTAGTAATAATATTACGTATTACGTAATATTATACTCGTTACAGTAACTATAAGTTTATTACTTAGGTAACGCGTTACATTTGTAGGTAAAGTAACTTGAGTTAGATTACCTGTTTTTATAGTGTATTTCGTTATATTACTTAATTAAAAAAATAAAAAAGACTTCTTAGACTCCTAGCTGATCTCTCTACAGGGAGATTTGTTTGTAGCTGAACATTCTATACAAGGTAACTTTTCTAGCTGATGTCTCTACAAGGTGGCTAGTTTGTAGCTGAACTCTCTACATGGTGGTTTCTTTGTAACTGAAATTTCTACAAGGTGACTTCTTCTAGCTGATCTTTCTACAGGGTGATTTGTTTGCAGCTTCACTCTCTACAAGGTAACTTCTTCTAGCTGATCTCTCTACAGGGAGATTTGTTTGCAGCTGAACTATCTACAAGGTAACTTCTTCTACCTTATCTCTCTACAGGGAGATTTGTTTGTAGCTGAACTCTCTACAAGGTAACTTTTCTAGCTGATGTCTCTACAAGGTGGCTAGTTTGTAGCTGAACTCTCTACATGGTGGTTTCTTTGTAACTGAAATTTCTACAAGGTGACTTCTTCTAGCTGATCTTTCTACAGGGTGATTTGTTTGCAGCTTCACTCTCTACAAGGTAACTTCTTCTAGCTGATCTCTCTACAGGGAGATTTGTTTGCAGCTGAACTATCTACAAGGTAACTTCTTCTAGCTTATCTCTCTACAGGGAGATTTGTTTGTAGCTGAACTCTCTACAGATGATTTGTTTGAAGCTGAACTTTCTAAATGATGGTTTCTTTGTAGCTGAACTCTCTACAAGGTAATTTCTTCTAGCTGATCTCTCTACAGGATGATTTGTTTGAAGCTGAACTTTCTAAATGATGGTTTCTTTGTAGCTGAACTCTCTAAAAGGTAACTTCTTATAACTGATCTGTCTACAGGGAAATTTGTTTGTGGCAGAATTTTCTACAGGGTGATTTCTTTGCAGCTGAACTCTCTACATGGTGGTTTCTTTGTAGCTGAACTCTCTACAAGGTAATTTCTTCTAGCTGATCTCTCTACAGGGAGATTTGTTTGTAGATGAACTATCTACAAGGTAACTTCTTCTAGCTGATCTCTCTACAGGGTGATTTGTTCATAGCTGAATTCTGTACAGGTGATTTGTTTGCAGCTGAGCTCTTAACAAAATGGTTTCTTTGTAGCTGAACTCTCTACAAGGTAACTTCTTCTAACTGATCTTTCTACAGGGCAATTTGTTTGTGGCAGAATTTTATACAGGGTGATTTCTTTGCAGCTGAACTCTCTACATGGTGGTTTCTTTGTAGCTGAACTCTCTACAAGGTAACTTCTTCTAGCTGATCTCTCTACAGGGTGATTTGTTTGTAGCTGAACGATCTACAAGGTAACTTCTTCTAGCTGATCTCTCTACAGGGTGGTTTCTTTGTAGTTGAACTCTCTACAAGATAACTTCTTCTTAGACTAGCTGATCTCTCTACAGGGTGATTTGTTTGTAGCTGAACGATCTACAAGGTAACTTCTTCTAGCTGATCTCTCTACAGGGTGGTTTCTTTGTAGCTGAACTCTCTAAAAAGTAACTTCTTCTAACTGATCTTTCTACAGGGCAATTTGTTTGTGGCTGCATTTTCTACAGGGTGATCTCTTTACAGCTGAACTCTCTACATGGTGGTTTCTTTGTAGCTGAACTCTCTACAAGGTAATTTCTTCTAGCTGATCTCTCTACAGGGAGATCTGTTTGTAGCTGAACTATCTACAAGGTAACTTCTTCTAACTGATCTTTCTACAGGGCAATTTGCTTGTGGCAGAATTTTATACAGGGTGATTTCTTTGCAGCTGAACTCTCTACGTGGTGGTTTCTTTGTAGCTGAACTCTCACCAAAGTAATTTCTTCTAGCTGATCTCTCTACAGGGTGGTTTGTTTGTAGCTGAACTCTCTAGCTGATGTCTCTACAAAGTCACTAGTTTGTAGCTGAGCTCTCTACATGGTGGTTTCTTTGTAACTGAACTCTCTACAAGGTGACTTCTTCTAGCTGATCTTTCTACAGGGTGATTTGTTTGAAGCTGAACTCTCTACAAGGTAACTTCTTCTAGCTGATCTCTCTACAGAGAGATTTGTTTGTAGCTGAACTCTCTACATGATGGTTTCTTTGTAGCTGAACTCTCTACAAGGTAACTTCTTCTAGCTAATCTCTCTACAGGGAGATTTGTTTGTAGCTGAACTCTCTACATGATGGTTTCTTTGTAGCTGAACTCTCTGCAAGGTAACTTCTTCTATTGATCTCTCCACAGGACGATTTGTTTGTAGCTGAACTCTCTACATGGTGGTTTCTTTGTAGCTGAACTCTATACAAGGTGATTTTTTCTAGCTGAACTATCCATTTCCATAGTTGCATGAACTCCCTACAAGGTAACTTCTTCTAGCTGATCTCTCTACAGGGTGACTTGTGTGTAGCTGATCTCTATACAGGTTTCTTGTTTCTAGCTGATCTCTTGAATTCTCTTCAGGGTGACTGCTCTATTAGGATGACTGCTCTATTAGAGTATCTCGATCTCGCACTTGCTGCACCAAGTTGGATTTCGTGTTATAACTCCGTGGCTTTAAGTCTGATTCTTCTACACCATTGAAGAGCCTTTCTAAGATGACTACTCCATCTATACAGCGATTTTCAAAGCAATACCCCAAGTGGTTTATCTGGTAGGCGTGGCAAGTAGTAGGTTTTTATTAGCTAATTTCGATTGCGTAATTGTTACACACTGTTGGTTTTTTCGTTGTATCTTCCTGTTTTTTAGCTCGATTTCTTTCAAACCACAAAAGGCTTGAGGTTCAATAGTTAACCTATTCACCCACCGATTTTCAGCTTCTTCCCATACGCGGTTTACCCTGTAGGCGTGACAACATATTGGTGTTAATGTTCGTGAATAATCGCTCATAACTCTTTGCCTGTTTATCGTATTCCAGCCAAAGTTGGTACCGAGATGCGCCTTTATATCCCCCTTCTGTGTGCCAAATTTCAAGGCAATCGGATATGGCGTTCGAGTTTTATAGCAATTTTTGTAAGTGTGCGACAAGAAAAAGAAAAATAAGAAGAAGAAAAAAAAACGAAGAAACTGAGCCAATTTTTGAAGTCGCATATCTCGGGAACTCGCGAAGCGATTTTGCTCAAATTTGGAATGTGGAGTGCTGCAGTTGAAGGGAATGTCCACAGCAAAAATCGTCTTGTTTCATCAAGGAAGCACAGAGCTACGGAGGTGCGAAAATTGCGTTTTCTTTCTTCCTGTCAATATACTCACGGGTGTTACGCGCCGGCTTCTTGGGCCGCACGACGCACTACCGTGTGTCTTGATATAGTTCCACATATACAACAGGTTTAACCTTCATACGAGCTCAGATAATGGAGCAAACTTAACATTACACACTGTTATTTTGTGCTGGGAAACCCAAAAGGTAGATTTTCCAAGATCCGGTCACACATTTGGTATGTAGACTCCCCTACCTGGTTGGCACTTCTGTAGCAAATTTGGTTCCAATCGGATAAGGGACCACAGAGTTACATATGTGTGAAAATCACATTTTCTTTCTTCATGTCAATATACTCACAGTGTGGCACGCCAGCATCTTGGGCCACACGACACACTACCGTGTGTCTTGATGTTTACATATTTTTTTGCTAAGGTAATAGTTATGTTTAACCTCAAATACTATATTTCATGATTATACACTGTACACTGATAGGTAACATATGCAATCTTTACTAATTTCATAGTTCTGATTGTATTAGCTATTAACAATCTCATTCTAGGCTGCACCAGACTAGCACCAAATGACAGCTGTAATTTCCCCATTCAGGTCTGAATTTATATGGAAATGAATCACTTGAGACTATACACAACTGAATATTGTACTACTGTAGTAGAGGGAAGACATTGTAAATGCAAAGAGGTGTACTCTACGTCCTGCCTAGACAGATAGCTTGGTCATACACTAAATGTATACATGGAAATTTAGAAACTATACAATTTTTATAACTATGTTCACACTAGTGATGTGCGATATATCGAAAAAATATCGATTTTGCGATAATTTTGTCGATATCGTTATCGTATTGATTTTCGATATTGCTGTAGCAGATTTCGATATTTATCTAAAAGGTAATATTTTCGATAATTATCGAAATATCGAAGAATATTTTGATAAATCTACAGCATTTAGTGTGTGATTGCGCAATCACGCTAGAAATGAAGGTTGGTTCTGTACTATCTAGCCACTTTAAAAATTTGTCTACCAGTTTTCTAGGCTTATTATTAGTGTTATGCAATAGTTTTAGTGGGTAAATTGTATGTCAAGCATATTTATAAATATTGGCCGCCCACGCAATTATACCACCCGCGCAATTAAAAATTATCGAAAATCGAATCGAAATTTCGACATTTACCCCAATATCGTATCGATATCGTATTGAAATAAAAATCCTGATATCGCACACCACTATAGTTCACACTGCTTTGAAATGAAGGACCCTTAAGGTGCAGGTATACAAGAAATGCAGGTATACAAGAAATGTTTTGTTAAAATTTAAGAAGACTGCTTCGAATTTTTTTCATATTTATAATATGTAATAAATATGACCACATACTATGCAAACTTCTGTTCCAAAGGTAACAGGGGATCATAAATTTTATTGGTGCATGCATGCAATGCATTTCCTGTATGTGCCAATGGAATTTAGTCATAAAATATAATAAAAACGCAGTTTGTCAGCACTACAGTTCAGCTCTATATTAACACAAAAGTAAATACATCAAATCTATTTGTCCAAATAAAAATAGCTTTGTCTGTGCAAGGTGTCACATCTTGAACATAAACTTGATGTGACATGACTTGCGTTGAAAGAGGTATGCTGCATTACTACCCACAACTCTTGGCAAAAACTTGAATTGACCAGATTTGTAACCCAGGGTGAGTACGCTTAGCCTGTTTAACTGGAAATCCAGTGCAGCTAAATCCAGAACCTTCAGAAAGCTGTGAAGATAGTTATACACTTCACTACTTTACTGTACTAGGTAGCATACAGTATCTACCGGGCCATTTGCTTGCAGCTGAACTTTCTACATGGTGGTTTCTTTGTAGCTGAACTCTCTACAAGGTGATTTGTTTTGCAGCTGAGCTCTGTACATGGTGGTTATTTTGTAGCTGAACTCTCTACAAGGTGACTTCTTCTAGCTGATCTCTGTACAGGGTGACTTGTTTCTAGCTGAACTCTCTACAGGGTGATCTGTTCGTAGCTGAACTCTCTACAGGGTGATTTGTTTGCAGCTGAACTCTCTACATGATGGTTTCTTTGTAGCTGGACTCTCTACAAGGTAACTTCTTCTAGCTGATCTGTCTACAGGGTGACTTGTTTCTAGCTGATCTCTCTACAGGGTGATTTGTTTGTAGCTGAACTCTCTACAGAATGATTTGTTTCCCGCTGAACTCTCTACATGGTGGTTTCTTTGTAGCTGAACTTTCTACTAGGTGACTTCTTCTAGCTGAACTCTCTACAGGGTGATCTTTTTGTAGCTGAACTCTCTACAGGGTGATTTGTTTGCAGCTGAACTCTCTACATTAAGCTGAACTCTCTACAAAGTAAGTTCTTTTTTTGTAGCTGATCTCTCTACAGGGTGAGTTGTTTGTAGCTGAACTCTCTACAGGGTGATTTGTTTGCAGCTGAACTCTCTACAGGATGGTTCTTTGTAGCTGAACTCTCTACAAGGTGACTTCTTCTAGCTGATCTCTCTACAGGGTGACTTGTTTCTAGCTGAATTATCTATAAGATTAACTGTTTGTAGCTGAACTTCCTTTGCAATGTAATATAATTCTTGAATGGAGTAAGTTATAAACGTAGCCGAATGCTCTATTAGGATGACTGCTCTATTAGAGTATCTCGATTTCGCATATGCTACACGTAGTTGGCTTACAAATCATAACTCAGTGGTTTGTAATCCGATTCTTCTGTACTACTGCAAGGACTTTCTATGATGATTATTCCAGCTACACACCGATGTTCAGCTCATTTCGCTAAGCGGTTTGCCTGGAAGGCGTCAGAACTAATAATTTTTTATTCATAAAAATCGATTGCGTCATTGTGACACAGGTTGGGTTTTATGTCATATCTCGATGGTCTTTATCTCGATTCTTTTCAAACCACATAAAGGCACTCCTACGATGGTTACTCCATCTAAATAGCACTTTTCAGCTCATTAATTCCTTCAAGGGTTTACACTGTGGGCGTGATAGACCTTCGACCTTATTTTACGCGAATAATCGATAATAACTCCGTGAATGTTCATCGGATTCCTACCAAAGTTAGTACTGAGATCTGCCTTAATGAGTCCTTCAAGTGTGCCAAATTTCAGCCCGATCGGAGCACACATTCGTGTTTTATGGCGGATTTTGCGAAATAAAGAAGTAGAAGAAAAAAACGAAGAAATTATAACGACATATTGTTCGCTCGTATCTCGGAAACGGCTAGATCGATTTTCTTCAAATTTGGTATGTAGACTCCCCTAACTGGTCGAATTGACTTAGCATGAATTCGGTGGCCTTAAACTTTAACTTAGACCACAGTTGCAGATCTGCCTACAGTGAGTGCCTGTGTGTCACCCCCTTGCTGAGATGTAGAGATATACATTATTGTGAGGCACTGTCCAGAATGTCTCGGACTGGAGGACTGAGATGGATGATATATTATTTTTATTATCTATGATTAGGCATTCCAGTATCCGAGATTTTTTTAATAAAAAAATTCTCCGTATATTCCCCAATAGAACCCTGGCACAAAATGACAACTCGTGTTGAACTTGGGATTGTTCCGTCGTCCGAGCTCCAATGAGGATGAAAATCGCTGTAGGGTTTGTCCACACGCTGATCATCATGAAAATCTTAGTTTTATCGTGCGCGTTACATATAAGTAAGTTCTGTGTTGTTTTGTAATCTTTTCAAACCTTTTAATGTATGTAGAATACTTTAAAACTTTTAAAAAACGTAGTGTCGGGTGGAAGGTAGTCACTGGTGCTTACTTTAAAGTGCGTAGTTACTTTGCTCAGGTTAGCGATTTTCAGCTCCAGAGCAATTTTCTGATGGCTGTGTCATCAGCTCAATAATACAAACCACTTCAAAGAGTCAGCATAACAATGCCATAATTGAAACCACAGCTCCACCTTAGGTATTGTTGCATCATTGTGGCACCTCCACTTTAGTTGTTTACCTTTATAAGTTGCTAACTTGATGTTTTTACCAACTTGAGATAGCCACTTGCCTGTGGAATAGTTCACCTGACTCAGTTGTTAATTTGGATTCCTTTGAGGCATTCCGTAGATCTGCTACTGATTTTTTAAACAAATTATAATTTATAATTCTTTTTATACTTAATTAACTACTTAACTTAACTACATACTATATTGCACGTATACTCTTTCAGAGTCCTGCAATTATTATAATAATAATAATGGGTATACATTGAGAAGTGTGCAGTAGGTGAAACATATTTGCTCACCACAAAGCATACAAAGATCGCTGAGATCCAATAAGACCTGAAGTTACTCTCATTGCATGTACAAATTTGCAGCTAGGAGCAACTGCAGTTTCAAGATAGTCCAGATTGCTAGATGGCTTCCTGATTCAATTGTGCCATTTTCCCTTGTAAAATGTATGGGGAGCCCTGGAGAAAAAATGTACCTTTTTTCAGTTTTTAAGCACTGTGCATGCCAAAGCAGCTAATTCCAACCCAACAAACTATATATTTCTGAGATCAACGATCAATACTCTATCTATTGAGCATATATAAAGCCGATTTTTCCAAAATTTAAAAAATCGGTCTGGAATGCCTACTATGATATCAACAAGTCAGTCCAACGCAGAAAATTATCATCAGTGCAGACGGACCCCAGTGTCTTTTACAGGAAGGGTCATTTGACTGAATAAAATTAGTGTCTGTGTGTCATCCTGCCACAGATAGTAAACGAAAACTTAAGTGCCCTCCAGTAGCTAAAATATGATCCTGCCACTAGATCAAGATGTTCCACTTCAAAATCCTAAATGTTGTAGTGCCCACCTTGGTGGTCCATGGATGTCGTCACCTTATGTGATCATCCGTCAGCCGTGATCATTCGACAATTCGAACGTTGACACGATGATTCAGAGGCATTATGAGATGGTAGTCTTGAGGGTAGTCTTATCATTACATCACGTGGTACAATCCACAGACAAACCTTCTCAATGTCGCATACTAACTCCGGGTTTTTTTTGTATTTCATTAGTCAAAAATTTTTCTAAGTCCAAAGTGGTTCCTCCAAAAATAATAATTAGCGCGGGGCGGCAGGTGAAACTACCTAGGTTGTAGACTAGTAGCCAAGCGTTCGCTATAGTATGCTGTACAGCTGGTAGCTATGACTACCTAGGTAGCTATAACTAGTTAATTTTTGACATTATTTTGACACCTCCCCTACCCAGGGCCGCCCAGAGAAATTAAGGGGCCCAGGGCAAAGAGTTAAAGTGGGGCCCCAGAGGCAAAGAGGTTTCCATTCTGAATCACAACTTCATTCAAGTTGTAAGTTGAAAACCAAAAAAAAAAAAAAACGTCATTACATGCTAACGACGACAATAGCTACCCCTCACCAACCATATCCCCTTATTTATAAGTTAGCTACACTGCTCCTCTGAAGAATACTATGACTGCTCTATTAGAGTATTTAGATCTGACTGCTCTATTAGATCTTTTAAACAGGTATTCAAGGGGCCTTTTGTGGGGCCTCCTGGGGCCCTTTTCAGACTGGGACCCAGGGAAAAATAGTTGCCCCCCTGTGGGCGGCCCTGCCCCTACCACCTATTAGGCGACGTCTTCGTATGCTGTACACGCCTCTAAAAGTAATTATCGTTTTAACATTAAAAAGCTAGTATGTTATTGTTATTAACATTTTAGAGTGACCAGCACTGAAGGTCTGACAGCAACATGTGTATGTTAAAACAGCACACTAAAATGTCCCCAGTGCTACTCCATTTGTGCTAATTTAACACACACATTGATGTGTTAATTTAACATGCTAGTTGTGTTGTTTTGTGGCGTGCTAAGGAGTGTGCTATACTTGTAAGTTGAACATAACAGTGAACTGTTCACACATGTGGTGTTTTAAGTGTGATATTTCAACACATTTTGTGCACAATGCACACATTTGTGTACAGAATATGATATGACTAAGCACATGTGTAGTGTGCTAAAAGTGTGGGATGTGTTGTAATAGCACACTTCCTTCTAGTGTGAATTAATGTTTTTCTAAAGGCTTTACTTGCATTTTCTAAAGGTTTAATGGTATGCATTTATTTATTTAGTATTTTATTCATTTATTTATTTATTAAGGCTTTACAGCACAAGTGCTGAAGGTCTGTAGGTCACCTGGTCCTACAGCCTGTTTAGAGTTGTTACAGAAAGTGTATTTGAAAAGGTGGAGAAAGGAGAAAAAAAATCCATGACTGAACCTAGGCAGCCTTGAACCTGCAGCCATCCGATTAATGCTCAAATGCTTTCAGGAGTCTGTCAGGTGGTCAGGATGTTTTCTCCTTGTCAGTTTCATGTATATGTATCCAAGGAACTCTAGAGAGTGACTTATTATCTCAAAGTACCCCATGTGGAACCAAATGGATATTAGTTTATTTATTACAGCACAAGTGCTGAAGGTCTGTAGGACATCTGGTCCTACAGCCAGTCATTCAACAGTGAAACATTGCTGGAGAGTGATTATTTTGTTATGAAATAGCTATTACTACTATTGCAGTATCATAGGTAGCTAGCTACACCGTAAAAAACTGAAGTGTCTATAAGACACAAAAATGTCCTCAAAACAGACAATGGTGTCCATATTGGGACATTTTGGACACCAAAGCTTACTGCTTATTTTGTTTCATTGATTCCACGAAAATCAAGCAGAAATATTACATAACCCAACTGGAGTTAGTCTAGTTCTAAATATCCACCTTCGGAACTCTACACGAATGGAAATTTCGATTGTGGTTTTTGATAATCGGCATTTGCATTTTGGTAATCATTTGTATAAACATGTAGAGTACAATATTTAGAGCTAATATAACTCCATTTTCGCTCTATTACATTTCTGCTGGTTTTCCTGTCATTCTTGCGTGGAACCAATGAAACAAAATAGCTAAGCATTAACTGGTATTGATGGTTGCGCCCAATTGGCGTGCTCTGGCGTTTTCAAGAGACTGAAGAAAGCTGCCTACACAGACGAAGGTGATTGAATGGTCCAGCAAGGATGTAGAGAGGTAAACCAACATGTTTGACATGTAAAACTTCCTAAAACTGATGACAAATGGTGAGATGGGAATTTTGATGGATTTTGGCCTCGATTAGAGAGTCGCCAGTGCCACCCTATGGACGAATATAACTAAACAAGGATGCAGCATGACTTTAGAGAAGCAAAGCATCACGTTTGGTGTTCAATATTTCTTTAACGCATTGTAAATTGGTCAACATCGGCAAAATTCGTGGATATTGACATTTGAGGGTTTTTGAGGTCGCTAGAAGAGCTGCCAGACCAATCCTATGAATGAAAGCTACTGGCTATGGGTCTAGTAAGTTTTTGAGAAATAAACTAGCACATCTGACTAGCAAAAGTTCCCGTCAGTGAATAAAATCGGCATTTTTTATGAATTTTTGCGAGCTCAGCCAGATGGCAAACAATTTTAGAATTCAATGGTATTTTGTGTGGTAGTAGTTGGACCCATGCCAGACCAGTTTTACCTGGGAGGGTTACTTTGGCATCGCTACTGTGTGCTCCAGTGGCATCGAAACTTTTTTCGAGTCCGAAATTTCATTTTCGCGATGCTGCAGCTGGAAATTTCTCCAGACAATGGAGCCACTGATGGTTTTAGTTTAGAGTACAGTTAGTAAGAAAGGTTGAGAGCGTGTATTGTAGCTTTAAAAGACATTTTTCTGAAGATATAGCAAAAAATCTCGTAATTTGTAATCATATTCGCCTATTTTCACGACAAGACGTTAATGAAAAATAATGCCAATCAGGCATTTTCTATAAGTGGTACATAGCCTAGCATTTGTGGGTGATTCGGTAGTCGATTCTCGGAGAACGTTGCGGACCCTACATGTACTTAAGGCCACTTCAAATAAATTCTCTGTTTCCCATCCACCGCCCGCATCTGGTTACTGACAGCTATAAATATTCCATTATTCCGTATTCTTCCATTATTTTCCATGCATACTGATAGGCTCAGTAAAAGTTATCTTGAAACAGTGTCAACTCACGTGTCAGCAGTGCTATCAAGTCAGCACAAACTTAACGTTTGTGTTATTTTTGCAACTTACAAAGGAAGGAACAAGCTTAAGCATGCTTTTATGCAGCCTTTTTGGCTGTGCAAGGCAAATAATGGCTTGGATAGCTAGCCAATCTTATAATAAAATAATGGAAATGGACCTCCCGCCCGCATGCAAATATGCCAGAGTCTAGGACGGGAAACAGAGAATTTATTTGGAGTGGCCTAATGGGAGAATTTCAATGTACGTGTGCAACATTGGTTTGTTGCTCTCAGGAACTATTCGCTGCTAAGGAAGCGTTTGTCAAACCCGGCATAGATATTCGAGATCAAACAAACCGCTTTTACCAACATAATATTATTACGCACAGAAGTATCTCAGTTTTAAACTGTTTTGATTAGCTATCGTGTTTTTCCCCACAAATTCTCTCGACAACGCCTCAAAGCTGCTCTTCATTTTCGTTCGCATACGTAAGGGATACGCCCCCTTTCAACTCGAAGCGATAGGCTGGTAGTGTACGAGTCCTGCATTGCTGTTCTTCACTTCAGTTGTTAAACGCCTGAAAACCTCAAAGGGAAGGTAGTTAATAAAGTCTGAGGAAAGTCGCTACACCCATATTTCAGTCCGCCGAAAAGAAACCACCTCAGAGCAATTAAAGTTCATCTGTGCAGAAGTTTAATACAGACTTCATTTCACTTTACTTCTTACGTAAAAGCTGCTTTTACCATTATTTAATGATTTTGCTCACGTGGGTGCGTATGGACAAACATAGGTAGATAAATAGGTACACACACACGCACACACACAGACAAAACAATTCCTGTAAACCAGGCGCGCGCCCACAGCCGGCCAAAAAGGTTGTGATGGCAGGTTAATGGTATAATAGTTTTAGAATAAAAGTGAAGTCTGTGCTGAATCCTAGCGAAACTTGGAGGAGGCAACACAAATTCACCTGAATTGTCACTATTAAATTTTTTACCATCAACTCAGCCAATTACTTTGGCACTACTTTTGATTTCACAACTTTTTCTCTCTCCATGGCCTTCTTGGGGGCCGTACCCTTTCCTCAGCTTGGCTGTTTTGGTTGAGATAAAAGTTTGTTGTAATTATAATTCATCGTAGTCAAATTTAATAAGTTAACATACATATTCAAATTGTCCAATAATATTTTAGAAAGCCAGCCAAGTATATAGTGCTGTGCAGTACATCTCAGCGTAGTTTCGCAGCTGCTCTGGTCCAATTTACACTGTATTCATAAGCTACCTCTAACACTGATTTGTTCATGGCATTATCCAACAGTGTGTAGATCTTCCTGTACTCATCATGACTGAATTGAATACATTCTTCATTGGATATGTTTTTCTAGAAAGTAGCCAAGTATGGTATTTAAATACAGCTACACATGTACATTGTTAATACCTTCTCATCTTGAAGAATATTTGTTATGGTTTGAAGATAGATCAATGTCTTTGTAACATTTTTGATAGTTTCTGTATAGTTTAGTTCCTTTTTGCCAACAGTGGAGTAATTTCCATGGAATAAAGAATGCTGCAATTCAGATTTAATAGCCATTGCATCAGTATGATTTGTGCAAATTAAGTCAAACTGCAGCTGCTGGCGAACTGAACTGATGCTATCTGTATTGAATGTACTATCAATTTCAGTTTTTACATTCAATCCCTTTTCCTAAACATATAGAATATAATTATTATGACAGACATGTTACATAGTTTGTACCTTCATGTAGCCAAGATGATTTGAGAGCCTCAGTGATAAACAATAGCGGAATGTTTGTTCATTACTTGGACAGATGTTTGTTGTTTCAGTACTATTTCCAGATGTGCTTCGTTTTACTGGAGCTGGTGCACCATGTGCACAGCAAATCATCATAGAGAGAAGTATGGTGAACACAAATTGTAGAGACATTGCCGTTCTTTGCTAGTATAAAATTGTACTGTTCAGATTGAGATTTCACTTTTCACTGTACCATTCTCAAATCGAGTTTCTTTTATATACAGTATATCATGTCACATTCCAACTGTCAACAAATGGAGGAAACACACCTCAATGATTGTCATGCATGTTAATGTCTAATTTCTGAACTGATATGTAACCAGACAACCAGGCTATTTGAGACACTGTAGTTTCCACTTACTGTTTCATCTATTAATTCCCCTTTCATAGTTAGATTACAGCTTATTACTATTAGGTAATTGTAAAATTCCATGTGTTAATATGTACGTTGTATGTTGTTCATTTAGTCATACATGTGTGCCCATCTCTTCACTTCAAAAAAAAAAGGGGGGGGGGGGCAATGTGACACCATGTTAAGATTCAGGAACACTGATATGTATGCTGCTTCACTAAGCTCACTACACTTCTCTTAAATTTCTGTAAAACAGCATGAGAAAGCATATATGGGCATAGAGTCCTCTTCATAGTTACCCTGGTGTTCTCTAGCTGCATGGAAGTTTATGGAAACTGGCACACTGATGTAGATTTGCTTTTGTATTCATACACAGATTCCTAGAATGTTATATAATTGTCATCAAAAAGAACCTTAAAGTTGGTATTGAATGATCAGTTGATCTTAAAGTGAATTTCATATATAAACTAATATCCATTTGGTTCCACATGGGGTACTTTGAGATAATAAGTCACTCTCTAGAGTTCCTTGGATACATATACATGTGATTGACAAGGAGAAAACAGGAGAAAACACCCTGACTGCCTGGCAGACTCCTGTAAGCGTTTGAGCGTTAATCAGATGGCTGCAGGTTTGAGGCTGCCTAGGTCCAGTCATGGATTTTTTCTCTTTTCTCGACCTTTTCAAATACACTTTCTGTAACAACTTTAAACAGGCTGTAGGACCAGGTGTCCTACAGACTTTCAGCACTTGTGCTGTAAAGCCTTAATAAATAAATAAATAAGTAAATAGATATACATATAGTTTACTATATACTTGGGGTACAAAGTATGTATATATAGTCTATGTTGTAGCTATTGAAGACTATTATTTATTATTAACACTTTACAGTGACCAGCACTGAAGGTCTACAACAACATGTGCTGCGCCTTAGGATTACCTAACCTAATTTCAAGGACTTAGACTTAATGACTTATAGCTGGAAAGGTGCTAATCCTTTACTTTCTTTGTGAGTATACAAATGTCATGTGTAGCTTATTTACACTTATATCACATCTCACTCTCAGTGACATTGTTTTAACAGTCTTAGTTACATCTATCCAATAGTTCTTAACTGTGAAAAGTTTACTTGCAAAAATAAACCTCAGAGGATGTTGCTACTGTTCATAATTTTACAGGAACCTTAAGTTCATAGTGACTACCGGTAACCATGAGCCTATATAGATATGTTATAAATTGGACACCCATTATCAAGGTATATACTGTAGTTATAATTTAATATGTATTATTGATAGGAAGCTTAAACAACCCCTTACATCAAAAAAACATTGTAACAACAAATTGTAGCATACTCGAGTTCGAACATATAATTATTTGAAAGTATAGCATTGATATCTAATGCCATGTCTACTCTATGCAAAGCAAGCATCATTGTTGCAGTATGGAATCATTTTACAAATGTGACTATGCCAGCAGTTATACTATTTGAAGTTAAGCATAGAAATTACATATCAAATTAGTCAGCTAAAACATGGTGACACCTCCATGTATGCATTGAGATGAAGAAAAATATTAGATGCATCACTTGTATTTTAACAGAAAATTGAAAGTCATTTTAAATATCAATTTGTATGGTGTTACAAAATAATATTATGAATAGCTACTCATGTTCTTCATTAATTAGAAATATTTTAGCTACTGTAACTACGTATATACTGCATACTGATAGTGGAAACACTGTTATATAATTAGCAGCTATAGTTCTTAAATGTTGTTAATTTATATGGTACATTAAATGATTATAGACAATGGCACTCAGAGAATGTTTAGATTATGCAGGGTTTTTAGACATATACACAGGTGTCTTACCCAGTATCTTACTGGGTAAGACACCTAGCCACAACAAATTGCACATATTCACTCTTGCTGTATCCTAAATTGATTTCTTTTAACTCTAATTGGCTGGTAATTTGGCCACCTTTTTTAATGTCAGTGTATAGAAAAAAAAGGCAGCCAAATAACCAGCTAATTAGAGTTAAAAGAAATCAATTTAGGATGCAGCATAGAACACAGCTGAAAGATAAAGGTTCAATATTAAACTTTTTGTTAATTTCAATTAGTTGTATATATATATGTCAACATTCATTCTTGGCTGCTTCAGATATCAGCTATTTCAATTACAAGTTACTTTCATGGGTTTTACAGGCAAGATGTTCTTGCATGGATTAAAAACTGTGGTAATTATATATAGTTAGTTGAATTGAGATTGATTCTGGGCCGCTCCAGATATCAGCTCTTTCAATTACCAGTTAATTTCATGGAGCGTTTTTCTACAACTGAGCTGTTTTTACATGGGGTTACAGATACTTGTAGTTTCTTGGACACACCATTTTTTTTACAGCAAAGGTGTTTTTTTTGGGGAAGGGGGGGGATTACAGTTACAGGGGCCATTGTCTGCTGAATAACTAAGACATGCATTGCTAGGATTCTTCAGAGGATAAACTTCTCCCAGGAATGATGCAACAATTACCTCAGCTCTATTATTACATCATTCCTTTGGAGTTACTCTGAAGAATCCTAACACTACATGTCTTACCTATACATACAATTAGCCTTTCTAAGTTTCAAAGTTTGGCCTATGTACAGTATGTGTAACTACAAACAATACATAACTGTCATATTAAAGAATTAACAAAACCAGCTTCCACACACACCCAATTTTATGAATTTGAAAGACCAAACCTCGGTGTAGTAGAGCTTCAACATTTTGTTTTGTTATTTCATATAATACTATGGAAGAGTTCATATACAATTTTAGATCAATAGCATACTGAATGGTCAAGTTACAGTCAAAGAATTGAATGTGTGTGGAAGCCTGAAATTTGGTCACAAATGTTATAATAGTCAGGAGAAGGCAAATGCATGTAATAAGTGATTCTTAGTGACTTGTGTATTATTAATACGTGTATAGTAAGTTGTCAATTAATACAATGCTGTTATTATAGCAATTTAATTATTATATGTTCATAAAGCAGCTGATAACCAAATAAATCAGTGCATGTCAGTGAGAAGAAGAGTATGCCAAATAGTAGAACCCCAGACATCCACCTTGTGATAATCCTTGCTGTTCAGGCTATATATATATTTCTGTTTTCCTTGTGCATATACAGCTCTCATGTGTAGCTTACAATGTATTATTAGTATCACATCTCATTCTCAGTGACAGTCCTAGTTACATCCATCCATGCAACTATGACAATTTAATTGTGAAATTTAAATATCAAGATTTGTACTTATCTTATAGCTACAGTAATCTCCAGTTCATGGTGATTAAACATGTGCTAAAATTGAACAGCTACATGCATGGATTAAGATTCTTATATATTTAACTATTATAGTGAAACCAAAGTTGTGTTTTATGTATTTGGAATATCCACATATCATTATGTCATTTTCTTGCTCAAACTGTTCTTTGCTAATATGTACAATTCTTTTTTGCAATACATATTTTACTCAAAACAAAGTCATGCATGCATCCAGCATCATTAATTTGGTATGCCAATTATACCACTAATTTTATGAATCATTAAAATTTAATGGCTATAGCTTATCTGTATGATGAAATGTTTGAAATGTTGTCTATCTGTCACCTATCATGCAGTAAGGACCATATACACAATGTGCATGCATGATGATTCCATTCTGTACAACACACAGTAGCTAAATACAACCCTAGGTATTTCCAACTTGTGATATTGCATGCTACGTTGGTGAAAAGTATGTGTATATTGTACACAGTATCAAAGTTAACAGAACATCTCTCACTTAAAGTAGTGATTTACCATCATAGTACAGTTCCAAAATATTATATTGATTTTTTTTCTGAATTGCATGAGAATTTTATTAACATGCAATACATAAACTGTGAACTCAACATATAACTGGGAAATCTCAATATATTATATTTACCATGCATATCCAACTAGCTAGACTCAAACTTTTGTTTGTATTTGTATACTATTCTTGAATTAATTTTAATTTTAGAGGCATATATCATAGTCTCACGTAGCGATACCACTACTTTTTCTTTGTGTGTGGGCAGGAAAAGTACTTTTCCAATGCACGTACAAAGAAAAAGTAGTGGTCTGGCCACGTGAGACTAGGTACAGCAGGCAACACTACATAATGCTCTAACATGTAGTTCAATTTCTCCACAGTAAGTATCAGTGGAGGATCTTATGAGGGGGTTTCAGGTTTAGGCAACAGGGGCAGATCTAGAATATTCTTATATACATGTGCATTGGTAGAAGTTGTGCAAAGCACACTCAGCATGCATGCTCTAACTATAGGGTGTACAGAGAACATGCTCCCACAGGAAATTTTTGAAAATTAACCTTCTGAGGCTGAATTTGGTAGCACTTTTGATTGATTTAAACACTATATGAATTACTGCATGAATGCATGGTGTTATATAGCAGCAATTCTAAAGCTGACATGCAAGGGGCAAAGCAAACCAATTGAATGTGTTTTACAGTGTGACATTTTGGCCTTTTACTGGCTGAAAGTTGTTGAATAATCATTGTAAGTAATCACATGTTTGAAAGAAAGCTCATTATTCAATAGCTATTGGTCTCTAAAAGTGCTTTTATAAATCTGCATGATATGTAATGCGTTGGAGAAATTACTGTAGTAACTAGTAGTATGATTTCACATGTATTTCCTTCCATGCGCAGCTGGAATGACTGAGTTTATAGGCATTGGTTCTCCTAGGCCTGTCAATATATAAGTTTTGGAGAAGTTTCAGAATAGTTCCCAGGGTCAGATCCAGACTTTTAAAAAGGGTGTGGATATTGTGCTTTCAGTCATACACTGTTAATACTAAAGTGTCCCCTGGACACCAAAATGTCCCAATATGGACACCATTATTGAATGTCCCAATATGGACATTTTGGGACATTCAATAATGGTGTCCATTATTGAATGTCCCAAAATTAGTGGTATAATTGGCATACCAAATTAATGATGCTGGATGCATGCATGACTTTGTTTTGAGTAAAATATATATTGCAAAAAAGAATTGCATGAAATTAACTGGTAATTGAAAGAGCTGATATCTGGAGCGGCCCAGAATCAATCTCACTATATATAATTACCAAAGTTTTTAATCCATGCAAGAACATCTTGCCTGTAAAACCCATGAAAGTAACTTGTAATTGAAATAGCTGATATCTGAAGCAGCCAAGAATGAATGTTGACATAATATATATATACAACTAATTGAAATTAACAAAAAGTTTAATATTGAACCTTTATCTTTCAGCTGTGTTCTATGCTGCATCCTAAATTGATTTCTTTTAACTCTAATTAGCTGGTTATTTGGCTGCCTTTTTTTTTTCTATACAATGACATTAGAAAAGGTGGCCAAATTACCAGCCAATTAGAGTTTTAAAAAATCAATTTAGGATACAGCAAGAGTGAATATGTGCAATTTGTTGTGGCTAGGTGTCTTCCCCAGTAAGATACTGGGTAAGACACCTGTGTATATGTCTAAAAACCCTGCACAATCTAAACATTCTCTGAGTGCCATTGTCTATAATCATTTAATGGACCATATAAATTAACAACATTTGAGAACTATAGCTGCTAATTATATAACAGTGTTTCCACTATCAGTATGCAGTATATACGTAGTTACAGTAGCTAAAATATTTCTAATTAATGAAGAACATGAGTAGCTCTATTCATAATATTATTTTGTAACACCACACAAATTGATATTTAAAATGACTTTCAATTTTCTGTTAAAATACAAGTGATGCATCTAATATTTTTCTTCATCTCAATGCATACATGGAGGTGTCACCATGTTTTAGCTGACTAATTTGATATGTAATTTCTATGCTTAACTTCAAATAGTATAACTGCTGGCATAGTCATATTTGTACAATGATTCCATACTGCAACAATGATGCTTGCTTTGCATAGAGTAGACATGGCATTAGATATCAATGTTATACTTTCAAATAATTATATGTTCGAACTCGAGTATGCTACAATTTGTTGTTATAATGTTTTTTGATGTAAGGGGTTGTTTAAGCTTCCTATCAATAATACATATCAAACTATAACTACAGTATATACCTTGATAATGGGTGTCCAATTTATAACATATCTATATAGGCTCATGGTTACCGGTAGTCACTATGAACTTAAGGTTCCTGTAAAATTATGAACAGTAGCAACATCCGCTGAGGTATATTTTTGCAAGTAAACTTTTCACAGTTAAGAACTATTGGATAGATGTAACCAAGACTGTTAAAACAATGTCACTGAGAGTGAGATGTGATATAAGTGTAAATAAGCTACACATGACATTTGTATACTCACAAAGAAAGTAAAGGATTAGCACCTTTCCAGCTATAAGTCATTAAGTCTAAGTCCTAGAAATTAGGTTAGGTAATCCTAAGGCTGCAGCACATGTTGCTGTAGACCTTCAGTGCTGGTCACTGTAAAGTGTTAATAATAAATAATAGTCTTCAATAGCTACAACATAGACTATATATACATACTTTGTACCCCAAGTATATAGTAAACTATATGTATATCTATTTACTTATTTATTTATTTATTTATTTATTAAGGCTTTACAGCACAAGTGCTGAAAGTCTGTAGGACACCTGGTCCTACAGCCTGTTTAAAGTTGTTAGAGAAAGTGTATTTGAAAAGGTCGAGAAAGGAGAAAAAATCCATGACTGGACCTAGGCAGCCTCAAACCTGCAGCCATCTGATTAACGCTCAGACGCTTACAGGAGTCTGCCAGGCAGTCAGGGTGTTTTCTCCTGTTTTCTCCTTGTCAATCTCATATATATGTATCCAAGGAACTCTAGAGAGTGACTTATTATCTCAAAGCACCCCATGTGGAACCAAATGGATATTAGTTTATATATGAAATTCACTTTAAGATCAACTGATCATTCAATACCAACTTTAAGGTTCTTTTTGATGACAATTATATAACATTCTAGGAATCTGTGTATGAATACAAAAGCAAATCTACATCAGGGTGCCAGTTTCCATAAACTTCCATGCAGCTAGAGAACACCAGGGTAACTATGAAGAGGACTCTATGCCCATATATGCTTTCTCATGCTGTTTTACAGAAATTTAAGAGAAGTGTAGTGAGCTTAGTGAAGCAGCATACATATCAGTGTTCCTGAATCTTAACATGGTGTCACATTGTCCCCCCCCTTTTTTGAAGTGAAGAGATGGGCACACATGCATGACTAAATGAACAACATACAACGTACATATTAACACATGGAATTTTACAATTACCTAATAGTAATAAGCTGTAATCTAACTATGAAAGGGGAATTAATAGATGAAACAGTAAGTGGAAACTACAGTGTCTCAAATAGCCTGGTTGTCTGGTTACATATCAGTTCAGAAATTAGACATTAACATGCATGACAATCATTGAGGTGTGTTTCCTCCATTTGTTGACAGTTGGAATGTGACATGATATACTGTATATAAAAGAAACTCGATTTGAGAATGGTACAGTGAAAAGTGAAATCTCAATCTGAACAGTACAATTTTATACTAGCAAAGAACAGCAATGTCTCTACAATTTGTGTTCACCATACTTCTCTCTATGATGATTTGCTGTGCACATGGTGCACCAGCTCCAGTAAAACGAAGCACATCTGGAAATAGCAGTACTGAAACAACAAACATCTGTCCAAGTAATGAACAAACATTCCGCTATTGTTTATCACTGAGGCTCTCAAACCATCTTAGCTACATGAAGGTACAAACTATGTAACATGTCTGTCATAATAATTATATTCTATATGTTTAGGAAAAGGGATTGAATGTAAAAACTGAAATTGATAGTACATTCAATACAGATAGCATCAGTTCAGTTCGCCAGCAGCTGCAGTTTGACTTAATTTGCACAAATCATACTGATGCAATGGCTATTAAATCTGAATTGCAGCATTCTTTATTCCATGGAAATTACTCCACTGTTGGCAAAAATGAACTAAACTATACAGAAACTATCAAAAATGTTACAAAGACATTGATCTATCTTCAAACCATAACAAATTTTCTTCAAGATGAGAAGGTATTAACAATGTACATGTGTATTAAATACCATACTTGGCTACTTTCTAGAAAAACATATCCAATGAAGAATGTATTGAATTCAGTCATGATGAGTACAGGAAGATCTACACACTGTTGGATAATGCCATGAACAAATCAGTGTTAGAGGTAGCTTATGAATACAGTGTAAATTGGACCAGAGCAGCTGCGAAACTATGCTGAGATGTACTGCACAGCACTATATACTTGGCTAGCTTTCTAAAATATTATTGGACGATTTAAATATGTATGTTAACTTATTAAATTTGACTATGATGAATTATAATTACAACAAACTTTTATCTCAACCAAAACAGCCAAGCTGAGGAAAGGGTACGGCCCCCAAGAAGGCCATGGAGAGAGAACAAGTTGTGAAATCAAAAGTAGTGCCAAAGAAATGGCTGAGTTGATGGTAAAAAATTTAATAGTGACAATTCAAGTGAATTTGTGTTGCCTCCTCCAAGTTTCGCTAGGATTCAGCACAGAATTCACTTTTATTATAAAACTATTATACCATTAACCTGCCATCACAAGATTCACAACCTTTTTGGCAGGTTGTGGGCGCGCGCCTGGTTTACTGAAATTGTTTTGTCTGTGTGTGTCAAGGGCGTAGGCAGGGGGGGTTCGGATAGTTCGGACGAACCCCCCTTTCAGAGGCAGAATTTTTAAAAATTAAAAATCACACCAAATCTTACAACCCTGGAGCTCTCCGGTAGCTACTTGCCCATTGGCGCTCCTCTGTACTACTCTTGAAGGTCACATCACATTAATGCTGATTGATTGCAAAGCGTATCTAATGTATCACGTGATTAATTGTGCACGTGATGCATGGTTGAAATGGCGCGAGTGAAATGGCGGAGGACTGTTCAATGGTCGGTTGAGACATATTACAAGGCAGCAGCTACTAAACTTGAGTGGTCGTGTTATACATGTGTCAGGTTAGTACAAACTGTGAATTGTAGATGTATATTTACTTGAGAATGGTTTGTTCATTTGTTACATGTGGGCACGTGATGTCTCGAACATATTGGAGTACAAGCCAAATCTGAAGTTATTGATCATCAACAGGAGGACCGGCCGAGAATAATGTATAGTAATTAGTCTTTCTTGTTGTTGTTGTTTTTGCCTTGCCATGCCCACAGTGTAGTCCTCTACTTTTTGTGTTCGCATGCTGTCCGAGGTTTCACATGCCTATTTGTTTTGTTGTACATCTTTTCATCACAATTGTTAATGATGGTTATCTCTCTGGAAAGAAGTATTGCCAACTAAGGGACTCGAGTGTGGCGTCGGAGGGTTTCCGTGTGCTAGGAAATTGAAGTTGCAGGCTGACAGTATGCTGTCTGAAAGTGAAGATTAATAGTTTTACAATAGGTTTATAGTTTATAAGCTGCATAAACAGCAGTGTGTAGGTTTTAGCTAGATAGATGTACAAACAGCACCTTTTAATATTACTGCCTAAGCCTAAGGGCACATTTTGTGTATGCATCATTATCGTCCAAACATGGTCTAGGGGAAGCACCTAGGCCTTCCTCTTAAGACATTCCACTTTGAATTCGAACCCCCTTCAAAAAAATCCTGGCTACGCCCCTGTGTTAGGGTCCGCAATCCGAAAAATCAACTTCTACAAATCAATCCCCCTACCATTGTGGGATGTTCATTGTAGTATCCCATTGCTTGATCCACCATGAAACCGGAGGCACGATTGTTGTCTTCACGGAAATATCATTTTCAGTATCTCACAAGATGCAAGATTTATTTTTAAAATTTCGTGCTCCACACAAAGGACCGGATGAAACTTGCTACTTAGCCAAATCGTATCCAGAGTTGTTGTAGTTGAAAAGTACGCACAGAAATAAGTAAATGATTTGCTGGGTGCCCGGCACAGGGTTGCTTCCTTTGAAAAAACAGACAAAGAAATACGAAGTTTCGAATTCAAACTGCCCTATCACCCAGGGCAAGAGAAGCCAACTATTCCTCATAGTGTTTCGATACGGTTGGGTGCATGGTCTGTCTATGCTGTTAGTTTGGAAAAGATCTGAGACTTCTCACCATCTGGGTGACGAGCGTCAAAATTTTCTGCAGCATCAAAGAATTGTGTCGCGCTTTCTAGCCATTTCCATCGCTTTTGCAGCTACAACAATCATCAATTATAGACTAAAACTATGGCAAAAGATGTACCTGAACGTTTGGTAATAGCGGTTGTCAATTATTGTTTCATCCACAGCTTCCACGCCTCGCTCTAAGCTATGCATCAAGGTAGGTAGAAAAATCGTCCAAATTTGACTTCACCTCTCACGCTCCACAGCAGCTTCAAATCTTCACTAGATCACCCTACATCATGCACCATTATGCTTCAAAACATCCCAAAACAAACCGAAAAATGCACAAAATCTTTCATTTTTGATTCGAGCTGGGTGGAGCTCCTGGTGAGCTGCTGGTATACTGCATCATATGAAATCACAGAATACCAACTACTACTACTCAGCGGCGGAGGAAGTAGTTGATATGAGGGGGGGCTGGGCTGGCCCAGACTTATATATTTCTATAGTTTGGTAAGGTGAGACCAAAAAAAAAAAAAAAAAAAAAAGGTCGCAACCAACTGACAAGAGCTTTTCACCTCACTAGCTACCATTTCTAGCTGATAAACTACATAAAAATCCTTTCATAGCTCGCTACACACTGACTACTTTATTAGAGTGACTGCTCTATTAGAGTATCTCGATCTTTATCACGGTTTTCAGCCCCACTCCAAGAAAGATGATTTCGGTGTGATATCATTCTGAGGGGGGGGCTAAGCCCCCTAGCCCCCCCCTTTCCGCCGCCTATGCTACTACTACCAAACGTTTTGAACCATCTTTTATCATCATTCTAAACAAAATTAAGTGGCTAGTGTGGCATCAGAAGTACTGGAAAGCACTTTGATACCATTGAGAGAATCCCTTGAAATGACGCACGAAAATTTTGACGTTCTTCACCCAGATGGTGAGAAGTCTCAGATCCTTTCCAGACTAACAGCATAGACAGACTATGCATCCAACCTTATCACATCACTATGAGGGAGAGTTGGCTTTTCTTATCTTGGCTGGTAGGGAAGTTTGAATTTGAAAATTCGTGTTTTGTTTTCTGCTTTTTGAGAGAAAGCAACCCTGTGCCGGGAACCCAGTGAATCATTTGCTTATTACTGTGCGTACTTTTGAATTACATTAACTCTAGATAATATCTATAGCTAAGCAGAAAGTTCTATCCTGTTCTTTGTGTGGAGCACGAAATTTTAAAATAATTTTTGCATCTCACGAAATACTAAAAATCGATAGTTCTGTGAAGACAACAATCGTGCCTCCGGTTTCATGGTGGATCTGGCAATGGGATACTACAATGAACATCCCACAATGGTAGGGGGATTGATTTGTGAAAGTTGATTTTTCGGATTGCGGACCCTACCTGTGTGTGCGTGTGTACCTATTTATCTACCTATGTTTGTCCGTACGCACCCACGTGAGCAAAATCATTAAATAATGGTAAAAGCAGCTTTTACGTGAGAAGTAAAAGCAAAATGAAGTCTGTATTAGGCCCCTATTTAGTGATTATTAGTTTCTCATCTACCGCCCGCATCCTTCTTAAGCTACCGCATGGTAAGCCATTATTTACTCTGCGCATGCTCAGAAGAACGCGTGATACCAAACTGTTATAATTTTTGTTGATGAACGCTACAATGCGCTATATATCACCAGGAGAACTGTTGTTTTCCTTAGCAAATTGCTGCAGTGCCAGTTGCAATCGTGCTCTATCGACTTTATCAAAGCAGGCTTTCAGTTGACTGTCGAAAAACAGTTGGCGATCACGAAAAGTAGAATCAGCTGGTGAAGGAAATGTTTGTAGTAAGAAAGAAAGACAATTTGGACAAGGTCTGTACATCAACGTTGAAACCGGGTCACTACTGCTGACCCGGATGACCCACTGTAAGGTCCGCAATCCGAAAAATCAACTTCTACAAATCAATCCCCCTACCATTGTGGGATGTTCATTGTAGTATCCCATTGCTTGATCCACCATGAAACCGGAGGCACGATTGTTGTCTTCACAGAAATATTGTTTTCAGTATTTCGCAAGATGCAAATTTTATTTTTAAAATTTCGTGCTCCACACATAGGACCGGATGAAACTTGCTACTTAGCCAAATGGTATCCAGAGTTGTTGTAGTTGAAAAGTACTCACAGAAATAAGTAAATGACTCGCTGGGTGCCCGGAACAGGGTTGCTTTCTTTGAAAAAACAGACAAAGAGATACGACGTTTCGAATTCAAACTGCCCTACCACCCAGGGCAAGAGAAGCCAACTCTTCCTCATAGTGTTTCGATACGATTGGGTGCATAGTCTGTCTATGCTGTTAGTTTGGAAAAGATCTGAGACTTCTCACCATCTGGGTGACGAACGTCAAAATTTTCTGCAGCATCAAAGAATTGTGTCGCGCTTTCTAGCCAATTCCAGTGCCTCTGCAGCCACAACAATCATCAATTATAAACTAAAACTATGGCAAAAGATGTCCCTGAACGTTTGGTAGCAGCGGTTGTCAATTATTATTTCATCCACGGCTTCCACGCCTCGTTCTAAGCTATGCATCAAGGGAGGCAGCAAAATCGTCCAAATTTGACTTCACCTCTTACGCTCCACAGTGGCTTCAAATCTTCACTAGATCACCCTACATCACCATTATGCTGCAAAACATCCAAAAACAAACCGAAAAAAGCACATAATCTGTCATTTTTGATTCGAGCTGGGTGGAGCTCCTGGTGAGCTGCTGGTATACTGCATCATATGAAATCACAGAAACACCAACTACTACTACTACCAAACGTTTTGATCCATCATTTATCATCATTCTAAACAAAATTAAGTGACCAGTGTGGCATCAGAAGTACTGGAAAGCACTTTGGTACCATTGAGAGAATCCCTTGAAATGACGCACGAAAATTTTGACGTTCTTCACCCAGATGGTGAGAAGTCTCAGATCCTATCCAGACTAACAGCATAGACAGACTATGCATCCAACCTTATCACATCACTATGAGGAAGAGTTGGCTTTTCTTGTCTTCGTTGGTAGGGCAGTTTGAATTCGAAAATTTGTGTTTCGTTTTTTGCTTTTTGAGAAAAAGCGACCCTGTGCCGGGAACCCAGTGAATCATTTGCTTATTACTGTGCGTACTTTTTAACTACATTAACTCTAGATAATATCTAGCTAAGCAGCGAGTTCTATCCTGTTCTTTGTGTGGAGCACGAAATTTTAAAAATAATATTTGCATCTCACGAAATACTAAAATCGATATTTCTGTGAAGACAACAATCGTGCCTCCGGTTTCATGGTGAATCTTGTAATGGGATACCACAATGAACATCCCACAATGGTAGGGGGATCGATTTGTAAAAGTTGATTTTTCGGATTGCGGACCCTACCCACTGTCCCGGATGTGACCCGGATTGAATAAAGTCTAGACGTGTTTCGGCTAGTCTCAAGCGAGCGAACGAGTCTACATTTTGAGTGTTCGATTCGTGTTGAGTAAATATTGCAACTTCAGCCTAGCTGTAGGTTGAAGACCAAAAAAAAAAAAAGGGTCTTCACCTACTGACAATAGCTACCCCTCTCCATAGATACCCTCAATTTCGTGCTACATACTACACTTACTAACAAATGAGCGTGGCCGAGCGTATGTTGGTAATGTGACAAGTGGGCGTGGCTCACGAAAGAGCTACGCGATAGCGTTTATAAGTTTCCACGTCGTCAAACGAACAATTTCGTTTCTCACGTGATCCAATCCGGGTTAGACCCGGATGACCCGGAGAAAATGTGACCCGGATGACCCGACCCGGTTTCAACGCTGGTGTACATCAGTGTGTTAATATTATAAAATAATGGCATAATGGTAATACCCTCCCGCCCGCATCAGAATAATTAGAAAGGCTGGATGAGAAACTAATAATCACCGAATAGAGGCCTTAAGGAAGTTCCATGCATCTGCCAAATATCTATGGGTTGCCATCGACAACAAGCTTACCTTCAATGACCATATCCAAACAATCACCAATATATAAAGCTAACCAAATCAGTCAATGCCTTTAGTTACAGACGGAAACCTGCGTCACTGTCCAAGCACTGTGAAATGTAACTCAGTGCTACAGAAGTATGGTCAGGCCAGTGCTTGAATATGCATCATCTGTATGGGACCCCATACCTTAAATAATATTAATAAAATTGAAGCAGTACAGAGAAGAGCGGCCAGGTTTTGCCTAAAATGAGTTTTCAAGTTACTCTAGTGTTACTAGCATGCTAAGCACACTTAACTTACATCCTTTATAACAAAGAAGAGAGAGAGCTAAACTTATAATGATGTATAAAATTATTAATGATCTTATTGATATCCCCAAAGATTACTTTCCCCCTAATGATTCGCGATTAAGAAAAGGATACTACAGGCAACTGATGACAAACATTGACTCATATAAATGTTCCTTTCCTCTCTGTGATTAAACTTTGGAACCCCCTTCCTCCTATATAGTTAATTCCCCTTCCCTGGATAATTTTTGTAACAACTTAAGTAATTATATCTGTGCATTATAATTTGTGATTTCTGCACAGTAAAAAAATAATAATAGCAACGTAATTAAACGAATTACGAAACTTTCATGAATTACAAAACACTAGAATTAGCTAATAATATTATTGCACAACCCAAAACTACCCTATAGTAATACTTAATTCATAGTAGCACATGCTATCTATGGTTAATTCCAGATGAGTTAGCTAGTTGCATAGCGCCTGGTTTTTAGAAGTAGCACAACATTCACTCTGACCTTTTTGGGGCTGCACCCTTTTTTTCAGTTTGGCTGTTTTGGTTTTTGGTTTAGATATCACTTCTTTTGCAATTGCAAGTCACAAAGCTGGCCATAAGCTAGCTTTGGGGCTTCCTTTTAACTTATTATTTTTCTTTACCACTGCAAGAATTGTTGAACAAAAAAAGAATTATTTGTGTGTATATGGCTTTGTGTCTGATCTATGTACTTGTATATACTGAATAAAATGATTATCATTTAGGTAATAAGGTGAAGAATTGGTGCATTTTTAGGAGTATAGCTTTGTACATTTACATTTTTATGTAACTGTCATTTTGAATATGAGGTGTGCATTTCTTACAGTATGGAATAAGCTCTTAAATATAGCTACCAGTTATATAATATTTCATGACATTGCAATAAGAGCCACATTTGTAACTCTGCTGCCACTGGCATCAGTAAAAACAGTGCCATGTAGCTAACAGAGCTATGGACTTTGTTGATAAATATTATGTAAGGAGCTACGAAATGTATAGTGCATGATAACCAGTTACTGTTGTGGTAAACTCAAAAGTGTTGTATAAATGATCGTGAACTCAATGATTGGGAGTGTAGTGGATACGTTGGAGATGTTGGGGTGATGAGTCTGATGAAAATTTGTAAAATTAATAGATTCTGCTGAGTAAGCCTGATAACGCATGCGTTGTACCAGAAATGATGTTATGTAACGGAGCTATGGACTTTGTTTAAACATTATGTTTAACTGTGTAAGTGTGCACATGTGTTATTAAGAGATGTGTTAATAAGAATAGTTTAAGAACCTTGTGGTCCAGTCCTTGTGCATAACGGGGCACCCCAGCTCTATGCAGTGAGTAAAAATCCAATGGATTGACACCAATCAAAAACTTTAGTGTCTTCCCAAACCAAATTACAAATATACTTGGAAATATCTAACTCTGTCAGAAGCTATGTTTAGGCAGACAAGTGCATTGCTAGTGGCTTGTTACATTTATTTATTGCTTTATGGTTTAAACACACCAAAGGTCTGATGGTAACATGTAGCAACAGCTATTTTGTACATTTACATTACTATACTTGTTTACTTATATATACACATACATACGGTTTCTACAGATAGTTCAGATTTGAGGTGGGTGGACGTGACTGATAGCATCTTGAACAAGGGCACAGATAGTGCAATGTGCAGTTGTTAGTTATTATCATCAAAATTAGATAGAAAATGATCCCCAAAGAAATTTGTTCAGTTTTGATTTTAGCAATGAAATGATAAGTTCAAGTAAGGATGGTTATGGCATTCCAGAGAGTTGGTAATCTATAAAAATAATAATGTCCTGACACATTATCATAACTGAACTGTAGATGAACTCTCTATAGGATGACTTGTTTCTAGTTAGGTGACTTGTTAGTAGCTGAACACTCTCCAGGGTAACTTATTTCTAACTAAACTCTCTACATGATGACTTGTAATGTAATATAGTTGAAATCTCTACAGAATGATTGTTTGTTGTTGAACTTGTAGTAGAACTCTCTACAAGGTGACTTGCTACTTACGGAATGTTCTAATAGAGTGACTCAGTCAGTATAATAGCGGAGTGACTCATTCAGTGTGTTATTAGAGTATTTTGATTACACATAGTTGGTCAGTGCTTTTTATTCTAAACCACTGAAAGGTTAAATAATCAGCCCATTCTTATAAGAGGTTTGCCTAGCAAGCATGGTAACTAAACATTTTTTATGATGCTGTTGATATTCGGCTGGTGATTGCAATTAAAAAAAATCTTGGAAAAACACAAAAATAAACAAAAATAAAAGAGGTGGCGAAACTAGCGCTCAAACCACCAACCTCCAGGTTTGGAGTAATACACACTACCACCATACCACTGCTGCTTTGACCTCTGCTGATCATACATACAGTAGTGTATTTTGCCTTTAGGTCTAAAGGGAACATTTCATTAGGTCTAAAAGGATAGCAATTCATGCCTTTATGTACATACTTAATGGGAACATTTTATGCAATACAGCTTGCATAAGTCCAACTCAGATAGTTGTCATATTTCATATTTTACTTATTTTTTATAATGTGAAGATTTCACACAATGGACAGTTTTTTTGATATTTCATTGCATAAAATTTCTAACTTACTATGAGGGATTTATTTAAATGGTTATGTGTAATCATTGAAAATGGACTTGTGTAACCATTGAAACACTGTCTTAAATATTTAATTGCTAGCTATATAAGGCCAAGCCAAGTTGATTGATCATTTTGCAGGTTCACTCGACCCATATTTTTGATCGAAAATTTCAATCGAGCTAATATACCACACATAGGTATCAGCCTCATATTCTTTCCAATGCATTTTCCCACTGTTTACGTAGCTGCAAATATATTTGTGCTATAGTGCAAACAAGACCAAATACTGTTCCATCAAGACCATGCCCCTCTTCAGTATGTTTCATTATTTTTGGCACTCCTTTTCTGCTGATAAGTCTATATGCCAACCTTCTGATCCTATAATTTGAGATTTGTGCCCATGAAACAACTACTAAACAATTTGATTTGGCCTAACTATCCTCATTATTCAAGTATATTAAGGCCAAATGATTCTGATTTTCCATTAGTACTCGCATGTATTTTCACTGCTGCACTTATTTCCCCATTATTACACATTAATTTTACAAAAAGTCAAACTGAATTGTGCAGTTTGAAGGATGATTATAGCTACAGTATATAGGTACCTCTGAAGTGCAACAGAATCTTGTGGTCGTTGCTTTAGACAGTATATATAGGCAGGGTTAGCCAAGTTGACTGCCAGCAATACAGAGAGTTCAGATACATAGCAAACTAAGCTTTAACTAGCTATAGAGGTCTATTATGTATACACTAGGTATAACCCCGCTTTGATCCTCTCCACAAATTGATAAGACTGCAACAATGAATTTATTGAACATAAATTATATTTGCTGATAAATTGAGGAAAACCATAAAAACTAACTTTATCATTAACCTTATAAATGATATACTAATATGGAACAACAAAGCAGAGTAGTCGTTGTGTATTCAGATCTCAATTTGCATGTATTTGTTTTCAGTTTGCAAATTGTATATTACCTGATGATATAACATGATCAATGGAGTGATAGATTATAAAGGACAACACTTGTGCATCGGTAGCTAATGTATATTTTAGTTATGTTTTAAGCAATGATACTTTCTGCTTACTTAGCTTCATGGTTTTGTAATGCATTCAAATTGAGCTTGTATACTGGGTGCAGGTTTACCAATTGAATATCACCATCGTCATAGTAACATTTTGCATCAGATTATCTAGCAGCTGCTATCCATTCAGAGATCATCATAGTGTTCAGAGATTATCATATTTATATATGCTTCCAATGCAACACTACATCATAACTTTAATAAGAACTAATTTGTCAGCATGTGGAGAGACGTATGTTCTGTTAACTTTAATACCGTGACTGGGTACATTGAATGTACACATACTTTCCCACCAATATAGTATGCCATATCACATGTTGGAAATAGCCGAGTCGTGCTTCCTGCATGTGTGTTGTACAGAATGGAATCCATAACTGAATTAATAAACTACAGTAGTTTCATAGACTTGTGGCAAAGCATAAGCCAAATAATAGCATTTTTCTAGAAGACAATCAATCTGCCATAGTACACCAGACTGTAATGCACATTTTGTATATGGTCTTTACTGTGTGATAGGTGATATTTCATACATTTTTGCAATGCAGTGGTGATAGGCTAGCCATTAGATTTTAATAATTCATAAAATTAGTAGTATACAATTTGCATACCAAACTAATGGTGCTGGATAAATGCATAATATTCTTACATAATTTGTTTTGAGTAGAATATTTACTGCAAAAAAAAAGAATTATGCATACATAATTAGCACAGAACAGTTTGAGCAAGAAAATGTCATAATTATATGTGGATATTCCAAATATATATACTAAACACAACTTTGGTTTCACTATAATAGTTAAGTATATAAGAATCTTAATACAGTTTTAGGATTATTTGCACATGTTTAATCACCATGAACTGTATACTATATAAGTACAAATCTTGATATGTAAATTTCGCAAGTAAATGTCATAGTTGCATGCATGGATGTAACCAGGACTGTCACTCAGAATGAGATGTGATAGCTACTAGTAATAACAACTATATTAATTTAACAACTTAACAATAATAATAAACAAGTCATGATCACTAAGAATCATTTATTACATGCACTTACCTTCTCCTGAATATTATACCATTATTTTGTGAATGAATTTGAAAAAAACAGGCTTCCATACACATTCATTTCCACTTTGACCTTAGCTTGACATTCAATTTCGCTTTGACCTTAGCTTGACCATTCAGCATGCTATTGATTTAAAATTCTATGAATCCTTGCATAGTATTAGAACAAAATGTTGAAGCTCTAGTTTTGGTCCTTCAAATCATAAAATTGGATGTGTGTGGAGGCCTGGTTTGTCAAACATTTTAATTCTTTATTATGACAGTTATGCATTGTTTATGCCACATGTACGTAGGCCAAACTTTCAAACTTAGAGAGACTAACTGTATGTATAGTAGTATTAGGATTTTCAGTGGATAAACAACTCCAAAGAAATGATGTAATAATGATGTAATAATCACCAAGGCAAGCTGAGGTAATTATTACATCATTCCTGAAGGGTGTTTATCCAGTAAAAAAATCCTAGCAATGTATGTCTTAGTTATTCAGACAATGGCCCATGTATAACTGAAATTTTTTTAGTAACCCACAAAGTATACAATTTGTTTGTGGCTAGATGTCTTACCTGTGTACAGGCCTCTTACTATTGTGATGCATGGTATTAACCCAGTTTCATTACTACTGACCCAAAAACATATAAATATAATATAGTAACCATTAAATTGACTGTCACACGTACTATATGTGCATTTAGTCTACCGTGAAAAGCAATTGTTCATGAGCACAGTGAATATATATTACTACTTGTGGTACTCACTGAGGTACACTACTATACCGCTCACCCCACATGCTGGGAGTGGTACTGGATATCAGCAATACTATTCTGTGGGTTGGGTGGGAGGGTGAAAAGAAACCAGCTGAAGGCTTAAGCAGTGCCAACACTGTTTCGAAGCGACAAATAATAGTCACGTACCTACTTCACGCATGCGTATACCCTACAGTTATTTCTGTATGTATACCACAATTACATCATCCATTTCATAAATTAAATTATCATGCAAACTTCATTTAATGAAGAACATGAGCAGCTATTGTAATACCACATACATTGACATGTAAAATGGCTTTCAATTTTCTGTTAAAATACAAGTGATACATCTAAAAATAATTTTTTCATCCCAACATGTACATGGAGATGTCACCATGTTGTAGTGTTAGCTGCCTAATCTGCTCCATAATTCACAAACAGTGTAACTGCTGCCAGAATAATAACATTTGTAAAATGATTAACAAATATGAAGTTTGCTTTGCATCATGCAAGTAGACATGAAAGTATACGTACATCAATGTTGTACTTTCAAATAATTGTATGTTTGAATTTAAGTATGCTACAATTTGCTTGTTAGCTATACAATGTTTTTTGATATAAGGGGTTGTTTAAGCTTTCTATCAAGATTTTGTCTACTATCAAACTATAACTACAGTATCTACCTTGATAAGTGGTGTCCAATTTATAATATATCTATATAGGCACATGGTTACTGGTAGTCACCATGAACTTGAGGTTCCTACAAACAGTAGCAACATCCTTTGAAATTAATTTTTGCAAGTAAATTTTCACAATTAAGAACTAATGGATGTAAGCAAGACCATTGAAGCAATGTCACTGAGAATGAGATGTGATACAAGTGTAAAGCATAAGGTAATGTCTGGAGCTCACACTCTTCTCAGTAACATTCATTTGGGCGAATGCATAACATATACTATTTTACATACAGTCACTGGTTTGAACACTCTTTCATACTAACTAATATAATATTAGCTTTCAAATGGAAATCAATCGGATTATTGGTAGTGTTAATTTGCTCACACATGTTACATGCTTAAAATATATGGAAAACAAAAATTATAGGAACATCCATTCTGCCATTGGCTTGAGTCACAGTTGACAAAGTCATATTTGACAGCCAAAAAGAATCAAAAAACAATAATGGATACCACAAAGGAAAATAATGACAGGACAAGGGAGTGAGACAATGCTGGAGCATCGAAGTCAGAAGAGATATGGTAGCTACCTTTTACTATCAGTCACTAGATGAAACGAGGAAGAAGTTATTATTACATGTCATGCTTATGTTCATAAATATGGACCTTGCCCATATGAAGGTTACAAAGCCTACAAATGCAGTGACTCAAAATCTTCATGCAAACTGCTTTGAGATGCTTGCACAGTTAGTATAGCAGGAAAAAGACATAGGAAGCAACAAAGGAATCAAATACCTTGGGCTACTTCTGGATATAAAAGTCACAAAATAGTAAATATATATTTATGCTTTTGTGCACTTTAGATGATTTGTGGGCAATGACTATATATCTACCATATGTAATGGCTATACCACAAGTACAAGTGCTTTGCCTGGTTTATACACACTTGCCGGAGGGTTGCAGCCCCAAGTGCAAGTGTGTATATACCAGGAAAGTACAAGTGCCCATGGTATAACTAATCTAAACCAAAACAGCCAAGCTGTAAAAAAAGAGTACGGCCCTCAAAAAGGCCAGGATGAAAAAAGATGTGAAATCCAAGGTGGCGGCCAAGAAATGGCTGTGATGGTAGGTTAATGGCAAAAATTTTAATTATGACAATTTGGCTGAATTTGCGTTGCCTCCTCCACTAGGATTCAGCACCAAATTCACCTGAATTGTCATAATTAAAATTTTTGCCATTAACCTACCATCACAACCATTTCTTGGCCGCCACCTTGGATTTCACATCTTTTTTCATCCTGGCCTTTTTGAGGGCCACACTCTTTTTTTACAGCTAGGCTGTTTTGGTTTAGATATCACTTCTTTTTGTATTGCAAGCCGCATAGCCAGCCATAAACTGGCTTTGGTGCTTCCTTTTAACTTGTTTTTTTTCTTTTCTGCAGGAATTGTGGAACAAAGGAAGAAATTTTGTGTACAGTTTTTTGTCTGATTAAAAATATTTCTATATTTAACAATGCATGATAATCACATACTGTAGGTAATAAGGTGACTTCTTGTACGTAACTGAACTGTAGCTGAAACTCCCATTGTTTGTAGCTGAACTCTTTTCAGAGTGACTTGTTTCTAGCTGAATTCTCTACATGGTGGTTTGTTTCCAACACATATTTATACAAGGTGATTTGTTTGTAGTTGATCCCTATAGGGTAACTGGTATCTAGGTGATATCTCAACAGGTTTGTAGCTGAATTCTCTACAGGGAGATTTGTTTGCAGCTGAACTCTCTACATGGTGGTTTCTTTGTAGCTGAACTCTCTACAAGGTGACTTCTTCTAGTTGAACTCTCTACAGGATGATCTTTTCGTAGCTGAACTCTCTACAGGGTGACTTGCTTGTAGCTGAATTATCTATAAGATTAACTGTTTGTAGCTGAACTCCCTACAGAATCAAGGGAGTAGGCAGGGGGGGTTCGGATAGTTCGGACGAACCCCCCCTTTCAGAGGCAGAATATTTTAAAATTAAAGATCACACCAAATCTTACAGTTCTGGAGCTCTCCGGTAGCTACTTTCCCACTGGCGCTCCTCTGTACTACTCTTGAGGGTCACATCACATTAATGCTGAACCATTGCAAAGCATATCTATTGAATCACGTGATCAAATACGCACGTGATGCATGGTTGAAATGGCGCGAGTGAAATGGCGAAGGGCTGTTAAATGGTCGGTTGGGACATATTACAAGGCAGCAGCTGCTAAACTTGAGTGGTCGTGTTATATGTGTCAGGTTAGCACAAACTGTGAACTGTTGATGTATGTTTACTTGATGAATGATTTGTTTGTTACATGTTGTGGGCACGTGATATATCGAACATATTGGAGTACAAGCCAAGTCTGAAGTTATTGACCATCAACAGGAGGACCGGCCTAGAATATTGTATAGCTGGAAAGAAGCGTTGCCAACTAAAGGGACTCAAGTGTGGAGGGCTTTCGTGTGCTATGAGGTTAAAGTTGGCTGTCATTATGCTGTCTAGAAGTGAAGATTAGTTAGTTTTACAATAGGTTTATAGTTTCTATAAGCTGCGTAAACAGCAGTGTGTAGGTTTTAGCTAGTTAGATGCACAAACAGCACCTTTTATTGTTACTGCCTAAGGGCACATTTTGTGTATGCATCATTTTCGACCCAACATGGTATAAGGGAAGCACCCAGGCCTTCCCCTTGAGACATTCCACTTTAAACCGAACCCCCTTCAAAAAAATCCTGGCTACGCCCCTGAGGATAACTTGCAATGTAATGTAATTCTATAATGGATTAAGTTATAAACGTAGTTGAATGCTCTATTAGGGTGACTGTTCTATTAGAGTATCTCAATCTCGCATTTGCTACACGTAGTTGGCTTACGAATCATAACTCAGTGGTTTGTTATCCGATTCTTCTGTACTACTGCAACTACTTTCTATGATGATTATTCCAGCTACACACAGATTTTCAGTGCATTATTCTAAGCGGTTTGCCTAGTAGGCATGAAAACTAAAGGTTTATTTATTCATAAAAATCGATCGCGTAATTGTGACACAAGTTGGGTTTTGTATTATATCTCGATGGCCTTTATCTTGATTCTTTTCAAACCACAAAAAGACACTCCTACGATGACTACTCCATCTACATAACAATTTTCAGCTCATTCCTTCAAGGGGTTTACCCTGTAGGAGTGACTGACTTGACCTTTTTTAACGCGAATAATCGGTCATAACTCCGCAAATGTTCATCGGATTCCTACCAATGTTGGCACTGAGATCCATCTTAATGAGCCCTTTAAGTGTGCCAAATTGCAGCCCGATTGGAGCACGCATTCGTGTTTTATGGCAAATTTTGTACAGTGTGCAAAAAGAAGTAGAAGTATAGCAATTTCAGACCATTTTTAATAATTGCATACTTTGAATATTTTAGATTCCAGATTTGTGAAGAAACATTCCACTAAGCAAGATGTGAAGAAATTTTCTTAATATCTTTTTTTGTTATCGTTGTATGACTCAAAATGTTTGACAGTGTAAAGAATTTTCTGTACGGACTTGCCCATTGAAAATATGGCACCGCTACAGTAAGTGGCTATAACTTGAGTATTATACAACTTATGTGCATGAAATTTGGAATGTTCAAATTTGGATTTTTCAGTAAATTATATAATAATTTATTTTGTTCTGCAAATATGGAGTACCAGTATAGTATGTACATGAATGCTGTAACATGCTGAATGTCATGGTTGAAACCAAATAAAATGAGCTATAGATTATAATATATCACTGTCACTTGAGTCATTTTGCCCTGTCAAGTGACTAATGTACCTGTAGCTACTACTGCATATCTGGATGTGTGTCTGACACAAAGTTTTCTATGTATTTAGGCACCAGCCTATTATGCTTTTAATTTTTCCTATTATGCTATGCTGAGAGCTCAAAATTTTTGCCTATTATGCTCATAATTATGCTTAAAATTTTTGCCATAGTTCTGATGTTTTGTTAATTTCTATGGATAATGATAAACTTTGGCTTATGAACAACTGGTTAAATGTAAAAGGTACTCGTTGTGCATTAAGAATTTGGCTGCATTGTAAACTATAATAACAGTTGTGTCACATAGCTACTTAGTGCCATATCAGCGGCATCGACTATTCTATTATCATAAGTCAACCTTTTTCTGTGGCATGCATTTTTTCACAATTATTCTGCCTATTATGCTAGCATCATGTTTGATGCTTTAAGGTACCTATTATGCTCAAAATTATGCCAGCATAATAGGCTGGTGGCTATACATACTGCTTTGTAATATCAGTACTGTATCACAAATTCAGGTCCACCTCGGATATGTAACAAAACACATCAAGACTTGCACTGAGATAAGTATAGCCCAGTTGCTAGCTCTGTATGGGGACTTTTTTTTCTATACACACTGTACACTGATGGGGAATATATACAATCTTTACTAATTTCATAGTGCTGATGGTATTAACCACCCGTGCCAAAAACAGCCCAGCTGTAAAAAAAGGCGAGGCCAAGAATGTTCAAGTACATGTTCATGGAGTAACTACAACCAAAAGACATGATATCAAAATCTGACCAAGAAAACATTTACAGTATAGGCACTTTTGTGCATTCATTTTCTATATGCTTCACATTATCATATCCAGCTAGTTAAACATGTGTGCTTGCAATATAAACAATACTACTGAGATGATAAAAGATATTACACTACATTGTTATCAAAATTAATTTAACTAAAAATTTACAATTGGTTTCTACTTGGCCATCTTTTTATTTGCAAAAAGATGGCCAAGTAGAAACCAATTGTAAATTTTTAGTTAAATTAATTTTGATAACAATGTAGTGTAATATCTTTTATCATCTCAGTAGTATTGTTTATATTGCAAGCACACATGTACAGCTAGCTGGATGTGATAATGTGAAGCATATAGAAAATGAATGCACAAAAGTGCCTATACTGTAAATGCTTTCTTGGTCAGATTTTGATATCATGTCTTTTGGTTGTAGTTACTCCATGAACATGTACTTGTGCATTCTTGGCCTCGCCTTTTTTTACAGCTGGGCTGTTTTAGGCACAGGATATCACTACTTTTTGTTAAATAGAGAACATACAGTTAGGTATTATATTACATAGGAGACACTGCATACATGCATGTGTAATAACTATGGCAGATTCAGTTCAGTTTCTCTAATGTTGGATCAGCTAAAATGGCCTACATTACAAGTTCATCGGAAATTATCTAGGTTGCATAAGATACACTACCAACAGTTATCACTCCAAATTCCTCATTATTACTTACCAAAAACACGACCAACAAGACAATACCACCATCTTCACTATAATTATCTTACCTACCTCATCCACCACGGCATACCAAAACAGCTATTTCTCAAGAACAATAAACAACTGGAACATACTACCAACTGATACAATTGAAATTGCAGATACTGATCTATTTACGACTGGACTCCAATCATATTATTGTACCTAATGTATTTGTGTTTATGTGATTCCTGAGCACACCAGCAGGGCTGACTGCTCAGTAAACAATAATAATAATAATAACAGCTTCAGCAACAGATTAGCTAGCTAAATTAGTATTAAATGCTTCCAAGTTCAGTGTTTAGAAGCGCTACTAAAAGTGACTTGCTAAGAGAAAATTCATTCAAACTGTGAAAATAATGTTCAAATTCCCGCAAGGACTCACATCAGCGTTGAAACCGGGTCGGGTCATCCGGGTCAACCGGGTCACATTTCTCCGGGTCATCTGGGTCCGACCCGGTTTACAAATTATCCAGGTCTGACCCGAATAGGATCACGTGAGAAACGAAATTGTTCATTTGATGACGTGGAAACTTATAAACGCTATCGCGTAGCTCTTCCGTGAGCAACGCCCACTTATCGCGTTACCAACATACGCTCAGCCACGTTCATTTATTAGTAAGCGCAGTATGTAGCACGAAACTGAGGGTATCTATGGTGAGGGGTAGCTATTGTCAGTAGGTGATGACCATTTTTTTTTTTTGGTCTTCAACCTACAGCTAGGCTGAAGTTGCAATGGAACCCCCGTTTTTAAAAGTCTCGATCCGCCCCTGTTTACTCAACACGAATCGAACGCACAAAACGTAGTCTCGCTCGAGACTAGCCGAAACATAGTTCTTATCGCACGCCTCGGCTTTAATTAATCCGGGTCAGTGGGTCATCCGGGTCAGTACACAGGTTCTAATAGATCTTGCGCGTCGACAAATTTAAAGCGGAAGTCACGTGTGGTAATTATAGTTTGAAGTTCAAAAATAAATCGATTTGATTGGTTGAAATTCTATGCACGTGATTTCGCTTGTTTTTGTTGTCGCGCAAGAATTATTAGAAGCTGTGTAGTAGTGACCCGGTTTCAACGCTGACTCACATGTAAGTTCATGTATAGCTATAGTCATTGTAAACGGCTATATAACTACCGTTGTAATTTTAGACAGGAATCTCCCATGTCATAGTAGCTTCCTGGGATTATATACTATGCTTGTGTAGGCCAGAGCCTCGTAGCTGGCTTGTTCTAGCTGTGTGGGTCAGACCGCGAACCTTGCCGCGAACACGTTGAGCTGAACCCTGAGAAAACAGCTAAAAATGAAATAGTCAGCATATCAACCAACCAAGATGGTTGGTGATGACAACAAAGATGTCAAGAGCAGACAAGTGCTTCCACCAACAGTTCAGGAAAGGTTAATAGGCTATATAATTTTATAGCTTCCTATAATGTATGGTGAAAACTTTGGCTATAAATAATGCGTTAGGCATTTGAATGATTAGTGGGTAAGTCAATACTACAAATGAGTTAATATTTTTGAGGGCTCAACTCAATGCGTACATACAGTATACCGTAATTACTATGCATCAATTGATTGATGTGATAATAATATGAGCAGATCTGAGACAACCATGGACCCTACTATATAGTAACTGGGCAGATATATAGAGTTATGTATACTCTGATATAATTGTTGAGTGTTGTAGTTTGCCAATGGTCAAAGCTAAATTAACCATTTTAGATAGTTTTTGTGATGTTGAAGGGTGTCAGGCAAACTCCAGTTAGGGGCAGGCAATCAAAGGTTATTTTTCAAAACAGGAGAGGAACATGCTTAGGCCAGCAAGATACGGGCTTAATCTACTTACCCCTATAGATGCACCATATTATATATAATGCACGTATCAATGTATTGCCCTACTCCCCCCCCCACCCCCCCCTTCGGGCATATATGGGGCTATAGTGGGCACAACCGAATGTTAAATGCCCCATGGTAGGGCAAACCTATTGTGTCAAATCCCCACCATTGGCTCCAGTTACAACATGGGGGATTTGACATAGTGTAGAAAAAATACTTGGTTGTTTAATGAATGATTGTCAAATGCCCCATAGCGTGCGGTAGTTTCTTGTCAATTCCCCCTGTAAAGCCCCACTTACATCCAAGGGGGGTGGTGGGGGAACACATTGGTATAGGTGCATAATGAGTTTGCATCATAAACCTTGTGTTAAAATTTACTTTTTCATGCTTATAGCAGCTAGTGAGCTTATTCTCAAACAATCAGGACTGGAAAAACTACAAATTGTCTTCTATATTTATCTATCAACTATCCAATCACTGCTGGTTTATTAAAATTTCCTTTGCTGTAGTAACTTGTTTATGATTATGCTATAACCATTAGTCCCCCCCTAGTTTATATGTCTCCTAGCAACAAAAATGGTTATGTCAACAATGTAGGTGAGAACCACAAAACAAGTCAAGTAATATATTCCAAAATTGGTCATCAACTGCTGCAGTATGCTGAATACATCTGGGGGTAGAACAAAGGCTAGGAATTCTGCCAAGTCATGTTGAGGAACATCAATCCTTGCCAGTTCCCAGTCGTAGATACACATTTGTCGAGTATCCTCATCTGAACTAGCACTTTGATCAGTTGCAGCTTTACGGATACAAATATTTCGTGGGTTACAATCATTTTGGACCAAGGTCTTTGGAAAACTATCAAATATTTTCCAAAGTTCATCCATAGAATCAATAGCTTCAGTGGTCATTTCCACCCTATACAATAAGACAATTATTTGCATATAAACACACAAAACAAAGTTCCTATGTATATATATATATATCCACTCAAAAACAGCCAAGCTGTAAGAAAAGAGTGCAGCCCTCAAAAGCCTGGATGAAAAAAGTTGTGAAATCAAAGGTGGAAGTTATGAAATGGCTGCAATGCTGTTAATGCTAACAAATTTTAATAATGACTCTGTGCATTAATAAAATTTATTATCATTAACATCACTGCAGCTATTTCATGCATGGCCACCACTTTTGATTTCACAACATTTTTCACCCAGGCTTTTGAGGGCCAAACTCTTTTTTTACAGCTTGGCTGTTTTTGAGTGGATTTCACTTCTTTTTGTATTTTCAAAACCAAGGTTTTGACATTTATGATTTCTTTTTATCTACAGATCAGAACAATGATGACCATACAAGTGATACAGAAAATTACCTACACAGAGAGAGAAAACCATTACTGCTGAAAAACAAATAATTCAGACACAAGTGTCCTCGGACACATGCTACCACAACATGATTTTCTAGTTCATGCATGCATGCATGATGGCTATACTTGATATAAAGTTTTATTAGGTTTATATGTATTTATTTCGACTATAGTGATTTATATGAAAGTGAATTGGTATGCGTGACTGTAGGATATTCATATTGAAAACTTTTGCATGTTTTGAAACAATTAAAATTTTCCCTAAAATGAGCTGAGTGCATGTTCCCATAATTTATGTGGACTCCACTTGTATATATATTGTGTGTTATCACAGGAGGTGAAACGAGGATCATCCAAAGTAGAATAGCCTACATTGTTGTACTGGAGTTGTAATGTTTCAACTCCCTGGTATACTATCAGCAACAAGCTGTCTATTCCAGTCACAAATCAATCAATCAGATCAGAGCATTCAATCATAGTTTTGCAGTGACTGTTCTATTAGAGTATCTCGATTTTTCATGCAAACATGAAAAGATGCAGTTGCTCAACTTTAAACAAAGCAAATCCTGCACCTTTTTTACTGGGATATGATTTCCAGGCTGTTGTATCATAAGTTTTGCTAGCATAGCACTTATTATGATGATTATGATGATGATGATTGGCGTAAGTCGGTCATAGCTATGTCTGCTCACAGACGGTCTGGGGGAAAAACTAAGTTAATACTACAAATATACCACTGATTGATACAAAAATGGCTCCGATTTGATGAAATAGCTATTAGACTGAGCCTCAAAGTGTTGCAACAATAGTATGGTGCTAATGCTCTAATAGGGCGCATGTTTTTACTTTTGCTGAAATCATCTAATAGAACACACAGAATGTTCTAGATTTTCTATTGGTAGATCAGTTTTACTGGAATTTCTATGTATAAGGTAGAAATTAAGTGAAGTGATCAGCCGAGATAGCAGGTTAAGGATGCAGGTGTCAGCTATGGAGGTCCTTGGTTTGAACTCTGGTCATGGTCAGTTGATTTTTTTCGGCATTTTTTATGCACCTTTTTTGCCTCCTAGTGACTGCTCTATTAGAGTATCTCGATCCCGCGATTTTACACTTGCTCGGTTTTACTTTATAACTTTGTAGCTGTATGTCTGTTGCTGTTCTAACTACCACACGGCACTCCTAAAATGATCAGCCTATGTACACACAAATTTTCAAGTCATTCCTGTACTCAGTTTACCCTGTAGCCGTGACAAAAGTTTCATATTTTTTATGTGAATAAATGCTCATAACTCCTTGGATATTTATCAGATTCATAACAAACTTGGTACGCAAATGTACCTCTATATGCTCTTTACTTGTGCAAAATATCAATACAATGGAGTTACAAGTTTGTGTTTTATAGCAATTATTGCAAAGTCAGGGCCGGAGGAGGGAAAATTGAGTTGGTCAGGCCATTGACTATAATGTTGAAATTGCTACTATATACATGCCAATGAGAGAGGAACTGTTGCACAGTGTGCAAAGCACACTCTGCGAAGTGCGAAGCACGAGCATTCTGGGGGCATGCCCCCACAGGAAATTTTTGAAAATTAGACACTGATATATAAAATTTTAGTGACATTTCACTGCTAGCTAGCTATATAAATATGCTCAAGCCTATCTGTTGTTCTTCAGACTTCCTATACTATATGTAGACCTGACATACAGGGGTGAGGGAACACAGCATGAAACTTGCTGTATGGTTCATTTAGTTATAGCTAGCAATTAGAAGTTCAAGGGGGTCTGGGGGTGCAACCCCCAGGAGCTGCAGAATTTTTGCAATTTAAAGGTTTGAAATGCCTTAAAATTTAAAATTGATGCTAAATTTTAAAGTAAAACTAGCTAGCAACTTGCAACTTTCCCACCAAATTTCACAGGGAACCCATGCAGCATGATCCCCTTTAGCTAGGATATAATTACTATAATATTATAGTGAATTCACACAGCTACAATAAAAAGTTACACAGCTACAAAAATACAGTAACAGTATACTACTATACTGGTTTGTATGAAGTGAACGGATCATCACGTAAATCTATATACTGGTGGATATATAGTCACGAGACTAATCAGTTTTCAAAAATGGCGCGATGTGGGTGAGGAGAGTTTACTCGGTATCTCGACAGGACGAGTGGGTAGTTGAAGAGGAGTGATTTCTACTCAACATTTCATCCAGATGGCCACCATGTAATGTATGGGTGTACAGCTTCTTGCCGCGGAATGAGTCGTCTGGTTTGTCACTGCCAGCCCTTCGCCCAGTAAAAGAAGCCAAGAGAGACAAGCCAAGGAATGCTAATGATTATTTTATGAAGATTGAATTGTGATATAAGTGTGCTGGTTTAGAATCAAAGAAGGCACCTGCCTTACACGTGATAAATGCCAACTGTCAGCACACGTGATACTGTACGTATAGAACCCACAATCATTTCTGTACGAATCAATACGAATGCTATACGCTGTACTGTAAGGTAATTTGAGATACTATACGTGTAGTTTTGTGCTTTAGTTAGGCCGAGAAACTAGGTAACTACTCGTGTCATGCATTTTCAATAACAGCTGTAAAATGTACGTAGCTACATGTAGATGTGATCGTCCAAAGATTGCATGAGAGTAATGTAGTTTGAGCTGGTCAGCTAGTTGGTTCAACTCCAGATTATTGGTCCGGCTCGGGCCTGACCAACCGGACCGTCTCCTCCGGCCTTGAAAGTGTGCGAAAAGAAATCAAAGCCCCCGTAGCCCCCCTACGGCTTAAGAAGAAAGAAATTAAAACAAAACTTTGGCCACTAATATCTCATAAACAGCTGGGGCGATTTCCTTCAAATTTGGTATGTGGTGTGGCCTACCTGGTGGGCACCTCTGTAGAGAAACTGGTTCCAATCGGATAAGGGATCATGGAGCTACAAAGGTGTGAAAATTGCATATTCTTGTAAATATACTCATGGTGTGGCGCGCCAGCTTCTTGGGCCGCGCGACACATGGTAGTGTGTCTTCATATACTTGAAATTGATAAGGAGAAAACATCCTAACGGCCTGGCAGACTCCTGTAAGCGTTCGAGTGTTAATCGGATGGCTGCAGGTTTGAGGCTGCCAGGCTGTAGGATCAGGTGTCCTACAGACCTTCAGCATTTGTGCTGTACAGCCTTAATAAATAAATTTAAAAAGCTACATCAATTGAACCAGTATAGTGCAACCAGGCATAAACTTCCAAAAAAATTTTACTTGTCCACCCACGCATTTATTCTATATCCTACTAGATACATTCTACAATGTTTATTATGCTTTCATGCCTTGCTCTGCTCATTAGCACTGTGAAAAAAGAGAGATATAAGATGGTATTTCCAGTGGCTTATTGAATACAAAAAAGCTTGATATAACCTGTATTATACAGTACTAGCAATCTCATGTAAGGCTTTAGTTAATGTGTAATTAAACATACTGAAACCATATATGTGATGGTATAGTGTGGGCATTATACTAGATATAAGATATTTCAGGTAATGTGGTAAATAAACTGAAACCATATATATGACCGGATTTACGAAAAGGTACCTTTTCCACACATTTGACATACCAGCAAACTAAATGATGTAACATTTAACTCCTCATACCGATTTTAGTATCAAAATGTAGCCAAATACTGTAGTTACATCCATTGAAAATTTCAAGCAATTATATTCCATGATCAAAAATTATGAAGCTTTAAAGTCCAAAAAAATAGGTCAAATTTTGTGTGTGAAAAAGGTACCTTTTCGCAAATCCGGTCACATATGTAATAGTTAGTATGCATTATACTAAAGTATAACATGAGTATAATGCAGGGTTTATATTAAAGCTTATTTGTATTCAATAAGCTACTGGAAATACCCTCTTATATCCCACCTTTTTCACAGTGTAGTATTTCATAATTTACTGCTTTACTGTGGTTATACATGTTTGCAGAACTGTAGTCAGTTTGCATTCACCTTAACCAAAAACACGTGTGCATTCCCAATGGTTTTGTACTGAAACAAGTCATGTTTTTATGTTGTAAACATGTTTCATATACAATTCAGGTGCTTAAGGGTAAATAGAATTCTAGGAAAATGAGAACAGAACAGGAACCAAAAGCTGGAATGAGAATGACCAATGGAAACTTCCTGATAAAGGTCATCATGTCAAATACAGATTTGATTTTACAACACAATGCTTCTTTACAGCTAGAGTTGCACCAATACTTCAATCGGTAATTAGTGGAGGTTGATAATTTGTTGTTTTTACCATAATCAGAAGTTGGTTGGCTAGCAAATTATTAACCTATTCAGCTTCAGTAGCTGCAGTACCACTGGAGGGATGGTGTCAAGGCTCTATATACAGGTAACATGTATTCACGAATGGTTAGTGGTGACCAAAACCCGACCCTAAATAAACAGTGACTATTGGAGCCCTAGCCCACTTGTCTGATTAGCAGCTTTGACTTGTAACTATACAAAGCCATAGCATTTTAGTGGATTATGCACAAGTGTAACTTGTGGAGTCCTACAATCAGGTATCAGTTAACTATTGGTAAAATGGGGCAACCATATACTGGATACTGGCTTAGCCTTATAATAGGAATATATTTACCACATTACATTGGGTCCTTCCACTAAAGTGATCGAAATACTCTAATAGAGCAGCCAGTTTACTATACTACAAGGCAGGCCCGTAGCCAGGGGGGGTTCGGGGGGTTCGGAAGAACCGCCCTCTTGGGAAAAAGGTCCACAATTTCAGTAAAAAGGTCCACAATTTTAGCAAAAAGGTCCACATTTTTAGTATACAAGTCCAAATTTTCAGTAGCAAAAGTCCATTAGCTCCAGTTTAATAAACACCACTAATAAGAAGCTAAATTAAGTGCTCCGAGTAGCTGGCTCATTCAGTGCTTGTAATGCAATGCAAGATCGAGATACTCTAATAGAGCAGTCAACCACCCTAATAGAACAATCACTCTAATAGAACGGTCACAATTATGTTTTCTTCTAAAATCTGTATGTAATTACTTAATTTATTTACAAAACCATGTTTGTTGCCTTAACTAGAACTTTCATAATATAAAAATTTTGGTGGGCAAGCCCCCCCATGCAGAGCCCATAAATAGCATCCATGCTTCAATGCACGATCCAACAGAGCGCTCAATCTTTCCCATTCTTATTCACTGTGACATTCCAATATATTATAGACACAGATGGTATAATTACAGTAGTATAGTAGAGATATTTCCCAGATGTCATCCAAATAGCTGGTCTTAAGCCTACCTAAAAATTGTTATTTTTATTGACTGAAATGCCACTAAATTCAACCTTTTAGTGTCTATTTTCAAGAAATTTCCTGGGGGGGGCATGCCCCCAGACCCCCCTAGTTTCAGCATGCTTCGCATGCTGGGTGTGCTTCACATGCTGGGTGTGCTTCACATGCTGGGTGTGCTTCACATGCTGGGTGTGCTTCACATGCTGGGTGTGCTTCACATGCTGGGTGTGCTTCACACACCATAATGTAATCCATATAAAAAGGGCCTCAAAAAAGGTCCACTTTTCTTCTAAAAGAACCTACCCAGATAAAAGTCTGGCTACGGCCCTGCAAGGGACCTGCATTGATGGACTGTAGGGTGTATAGACTAGCTAAGTCATCAATGCTGGAAGTTAGCTACTTGTTTGAAATAAACATTTTAAAAGATTCAACTATTAAGCTTGTAGGTTTTGGAAACTGCACCTGCATACTGGTTCCAGATAAGAAGTCATATGATGGGGGGTAGCCAGCAGTATGCTTTTCAAATTGAAGTGGCTCCAAGAGGAGTTCCCATGACTGTTCAGTCTTCTCATTGGAGTCACCTCAGCTAGCTTGACATATACTGCAGCTACTACATGCCTCATCATGTGATTTTTACGCCAAAGTTGCAAGGGCAACTTCCCACATTTATATACAGTCACTGTCAGTTAATTAGAATAATTTGAAAACCTCTTCATGTTTAATGACTGAACCTTTTTAAATGTTTATGGTTTCAAAGGAGTAGCTAACTTTCAGTGTTGATGACTTGGCTAACCTATATTACATACTTAATCTGCACAAAAATAGCCAGGCTGTGAAAAAAGGAGCAGCCTTACTTAAAAATCCTACATGAAAAAAAGCTGCAAAATCAAAGGTGGCAGCCAACAAATGGCTGCAATGATGTTAATGTTAACAATATCACTTTTTGTACAAAAATTGCAAGTTCCAAAGTCAGCTTATGGTTGGCCTTGATACTTCATTTCTACCTTTTTTCGTTTTACTACAGAAACCTGTGAAGACTGCATTATGAAGCACTGATTGAAAGAATTTTGAAAGCACATATATCCCAATGATAGCTGAGCAGATTTGACTCAAATTAGGTATGGGAGATGCCCTATCCTGAGGAAGCTTCCATAACAGAAATGGTTAATTATACTGTTCAAGCGCTATGGATAATGGAAACGGTGCTTTCTGATTCCGTAAAACGAGTACGTCGCCACCTGCACCTGCTGTACTTTGCCACACGACACACTTGATAAAGCCTATTTTCATAATTTAAGCAGTACTTTGATAGAGCACACATTTTTTTCTGAGCACTTCAATAAAATGTTCTAGAATTTCCACTGATAGACTATGAGTTACCATTCTAGTGTACTAAACCAGACACTTTCGTTTATATAAATTAGAAATTAAGTGAGATAAGCGACTGACAACAATGGCAGAGTGGTAAAGGGCTTGGGAATAATATACATAGGTGTGGAGGTCCCTGGTTTGAAACCTGGAGATTTTTTTCTGATCTTTTTTTTGCATGCATTTTGTTTTTTACGTACTTCTCAGTGGCTGTTCTATTTAGAGTATCTTGACTGTGCTTTTTTCACATGTTTGGTTTTGCCTTATATCTCCTTAGCTAATACTCTCAGTACTTTCAAACCACAAAAGGTTTGCACTACAATAGTAATTTCATGTACAGTAGTTGTTAATGGTTCCTACTCAGATTGGGTGCCAGTTGTCACAAGGGTGTGTCTTGGGCCCATTGTTGTTCCTACTTTATGTGGATGAGCTGACTACAATACCTAAAGTGTGTAAGTTGAAGCTGTTTGCTGATGATGTATTACTTTACCTTAATGTGACATCAGTGAAGGATTTCCAGAATGATCTTTCTGCTAAAGTATCATGGTCTAAATGGTGGCAGCTTAATTTGAACCCCAAGAAGTGTGAGGCATTATCCATTACCAACAAGAGGAAGCCAATTGCCTTTACTTATGTTATAGACAACCAACCAGTTCAATGGACCAAACCTAGTGAAATACCTGGGGATCCATATAAATGGCAAATTGCAGTGGTCTACACAGTGTCAGATTGCTGCATCCAAGGCCACCAGGGTTTTGAATGTTTTACAATGTACCATGTTTGGGTGTGATACACCAGATGTAGAGCATACAAAGCTCTTGGTAGGCTGAGTATGCTTGTGTGGTTTGGTCTCCACATACTGTGAAGGATGTGAACTTACTAATACTGTTCAGAGATGTGCTGCATGATGGGCTTGTGGTGCTTTCTGGGGCCCATCTTGGCCTTTTTCTCATGGTGTGTGCTACCAGAAGTTATACTTACCTACCTCATGTGCCAGACATGACTATTTGTCAGTTTGTGCCCTTCAGGACATTTGTCATACTGGTTCCGTTCCATTTCTGAACTATTGTATGTACAACAATATGCCAATTCATAGCCATCTTATCCCTCCACCAATTAATGCCAGACGTTATTCTTTCTTTGTGCATGTTTGTTTTGTTCGAAACCAAGTTCCCTTCAACATACTGGGAATTTACTGCCATTCTGCATTATATCATGCTGCTTATAAACATTTTTGTTGTAATTTTCAAGTGTTTGCTGTTTGTTTTGTACTGTATTGTGTTTGTGTTTTGAGTTGTTGTGTTTTGCATTTGGACAGTGCCTAGTGTAGGCTTGTGCCTTTAGTACTGTTCCTTCCCTTGTGGTAAAGTAATAATAAATAAATAAATAAATACAGACCGATTTTCAAGTTATTTCGTCAAGCGGATAGACCTGTAGACATGACAACAAATCACTTTTGCAATTTCCAAAATTGCAAATAATTCCATTGTTCTTAGTGTGATCTGTTCAAAAATTGGGCTGTAAATGTGTTGCATTATGTTCTTACTGCCCTCCAAATGTGAAGCCAATCAACTAAAGCACGCATGAGTGATTACAATTTTTTCAAAGTGTACAAAAAGAAAATTTAAGAAAAATATGAAGAAACTAAGACAAACTTTGAAGGCGTATATATATATATATATATATATATATATATATATATCAGTGATGGCTGGGTGGATCCAACTCAGATTTGGAATAGTAGATGTCCTACCCCGAGGAAGCTTCCATAGCGAAACTGGTTAATTTCCATTCAAGCACTATTGAGCTATGAATGAGTGAAAAAAGCGTTTCTTGGTTTCTGTAAATACACACTTGCCTGTCTTGCGTCCACACTAGCTGTACTTGGCTGCACGACACACTGTCATGTATCCTGATATATGCCAGCTTTAGTCCATAAATTCACAGGTTTTCAATACAAGTCTCTGCATGGTGGAATAGTTTGCAAAACATTCTTTACTGCCTTTTTAGAGTATTTTATTCCAGGTGACTGCTCTATTAGAGTGTTTTGATTGTTTTAGCAGAATGATCCAGCAATGCTGCAAAGAGCATTGTGTTGCAAAATTCAGCCTGTGTGGTAACATGATTACCTTTATCAGGGCATTTTCCATTGGTTGTTCCACTTCCCATTCCCATTTTCCTAGAATTCTACTGACCTGGTGCTTAAGGGCTTCACAGTGCTACTAAATGTTTGGGCAGCTGGCTCATGTAACAAGAGTTATTAACAGGAAACAAGAACTCATGATCAGGTGAATGCGAACCAACCATATAATAGCGCAAAAAATCAGGGCAAACATAAGTCCATGACATGCATAACACATACCTGCTGCGGTATATATGCTAAAGGGCACGTGTCAGGATGAACAGACATCTGCTGTAGCAGTCAAACTCATATAGTGTTTGCCATTATTGTGTTTACTTATCTGAAAGCACAAGTTATATAGTTAGTCAGTCAGAGGAACATTCCACTAAATAAGAAAACACTAACATTTGGTAGCAACTTACTAGAGCACTTCAGGCTCTAACTAATATTGCCAAGTCATCGTGAAAGAAGTTGAGGTCGATTTTTGGCCAATACTTGTGGCAAAAGCATGAACCTTCATGAATTGTACAAAAGTATAGAAGTTATTATTTCTGTATGCAAGTTTATGTAATACTATAGCATTACATAATTTAATAACATACTAGAAGCCAGCTGTTACTTACACTTTACTTGTCCAGAATTCAGGAAATTTGCTTGCAGCTTTAGCTAGAGTCCCCTTCCACAGTGGACAAAACCTGATGGCCACATCATGAGAATGGCTGTGATCCATCCATGATTGTTGACTTAACCACTCCACCTTGTCCATGAATAAGGAATGAATTTTGGCCATGTCACGAAGAACAACCTGTCAAAGAACCCAAACAATGATAGTCCAATTGTACAAATGTTTATGTTGGTGCATGTGTACTTTAAAACCAAATATTTAGATAGTAATTGTAACCCAGTCTGAGAAAACCGGTCTTATTGTCCATGTCAGCAGATTCGATTTTTCACCCAGGACAAAAAGCTACATGAATAAACTATCTAATTCCACAATAAAAGTCTGCTAGACTCAAGTGGTCTGGTTTTGCTGGCTGCTTTTCCCAAGCCCAGTGATGATCCGTACATGCGGTGTGGGGCCTTAATTAATGGAGCTCTGGTCAGCCTGGGGATGACCGCATGTGGCTGTACAGCTCAGTGGTGTTGAATAAGTACCTCTGCTGTGAATTTCCTTTCATTTTAGCCAATTTTGATACCTCAATGGTGCAAAACTTGGCCTAATTCATCCCTACGCCTTCCTTTTCAATTTTTGAACACGATCTTGCCTGCCTTCCAGGCCCCCACCTCCCACCCATTTTGCAGCTTGCCTGATACAGTCAACCTCAGTTTAAAAAATATCTAAAATGGTGGGAAATTTATTTGTTGGCTACTTGCATAGTGGATGCTGTGGAAGGTAAGGAATTGGTGTAAATGTGTGAAAATTTGGTACACATAGCTTCAACCATTGGCAAGCTACAACACACTAAATACTTAAACCGGCATTTTTCAATACTTTTAAATAGGCAATAAGCCTGGTTTTCCCAGACTGGGTCACAATTATTAGTGATATAGTCAAACAACTTTCTTTCTGTCTGTTTTAAATCCCCCTGCACGTAATTATTTCATAGGCTAAGTTGGGGTTGCAGAAACTTATGGTACAAGTATATGAAGATAGCACAGCCCATATAGCATAAGGTATTGCTTCTACAGATGTAAGAAATTAGAAATTTATATGGGGATCACAGAAATAAAACCAATGCAACAAGGGAGATCATCTACAACTTGTATAGCTGCAGGTATCATTTTATGATCTGTACTCATATATACATAAAATTTCAGTTATTCTATACATTTGTCTGTTTACTTAATATATTTCATTACTGGTGAACCATCGTATACTGCATCAAAAGGAAGAATGGTGCCAGACACATTCTTCCCTGAGTCCTTGTAACTAGGCTAAAGCTGCAGCACAAGTTGCTGTCAGACCTTCAGTGCAGGTCACTGTAAAGTGTTAATAATAATAATAAATGCTTTAGGTTTAAGGCATCTCTCTGGAGGAAGACTGAGTGTGGCTCCGACTATACATTGGTTGATCTGCAGTTTGAACCCTGGGGCTGGAGGGATTTTTTTTGGCCTGTTTCTGTTACACCTTGCTTGCTATAAGTCATTGCTTAAGTCTGAATCCTTGTAACTAGGTTAGGTAATCCTAAGGCTGCAGCACAAGTTGCAGTCAGACCTTCAGTGCTGGTCACTGTAAAGCGTTTATAATGCTAATAATAATAATAACATCATAAAAATTATTTGCACAACTGAACACCCAACTATTAATTACCAAAATGTGGAGTGGCTATTCCACTTTATTTCCAGCTATGTTCCACTTGTTATATGGCATTAAAAACAAAGAACAGTATATACTAGTACGATGGCATGAGATGCACCTGTGCTAGTCACTACGCAAATTATGACTGACAGAAAGGAGGACAAAGGTATGTCCATGCATCGATGCATGCATATACCTGCTGTGGTTGGTGAATAGGCACATCTCGGGCTGAAGCAAAGTTGAACAGAGAAGAAATCAAGCTTGTAGCCTTATCCATAGTCAAGGCATCAGTTAGTTAGTCAGGTAACTGAAAATTTAATTAAACAAAAAACATTTCATACAAGCTTGTTGGAAGAGTTTGGGACATTTATGCATGGGCCTAGCTAATGATGTCGCACTGTCATGAATGAAAGTCGAGGCTGGATTTTGGTTGATATAAGCAAGAAAGCTTAAACTTCCATAAACCCTATTACACAGTACTATCATACTATACATAAGAAATGTAGTAGAGTCTGCTACTGAATATGCTATTGGTGTAAGGTCTTGATACAATCCTTATAGTAGTATGATGCATAGCATTTACAGAAAGATGGATGAGCACTAAGTGGGCACAGTTCTATCGGTTTTTACTGCTGTAGTTTCTGAAAACATATTAGAACAGTCAACAGACAATAGGATATATCAACTATTCTAATAAAAGAACCACTGTGATCCAAAATCATTTATAAAATCATTGCCCTTTAGCATTAAGTGCCTTCAGTTACATTATCAAGAGGCAATTTCTTATCAGATGTAATGCAAAAATGGTGGTGCTGCTGTTTCTGGAGTTTGCCTGCTCTGGTTGAATATTAGTGATGCCAGAACCATTCCCTGTTTAAACTGAGATGGAAGTTAGCTAGTTATAGAGTTATCATTAGGTATTAAAGCTATGAAAGACAACTGGTCAGTGATAGAGTTACTATATGACAGAGAGAAGTTACAATTGTTACCGTATACTGTAACAGTATAGCCAAAATTTTTTAAGGGGTGAAACTGTGTGAAATACAATTTTTGCATTTTTAATTCATGAAAGTCTAGAAAACATTTCTTTGAGGTAATAGCCATGCATATGTGACCTAAAATATTTCACAATTATATATTCACGAAGCTGTCAGTCATTATTTGCAAAATTTGTAAAAAAATTGTAGCCTAAAAATTTCCAGCTATACGGTATAGCTTTAGAGTCTGCCTATACAGCAAGGAAGAGAAGTACAGTATTTTAATATGTAGTTGCTACTCAACATGCATATGATACGTGTAACATGTGATAGTTAACTACAGCTAGCCTACTTCCCATAATCAGTAGCCAATGATGTTACTCATACTAAATGTTGTTTGTGTGTAGCTGATCATGAGCAGCAGGGTAGTAAAATAGGCAGCCATGCATGCTACTTTTCAGTACTATAAATAGTTAATGGGTGACCCTCCACAGTTATGAGATGAATCAAGACTGCTAACCCAAGGGACAGTCATGCATGGCAATAATCCTTCATGGTGGAGTAAAACAGTCAGCGAATTTTCTAAAACTACCCTTGGAGCTAGGGCAGTACATTCCCCCATGAGTTAGCTATGCAGAAATGCATTTCTAGCATTAGGACTGAAAAACTGTTTGCTTGATATAAGCAGAATTCATAAAATATGTGGTCCAAGCAATTCATAAAATTCTATCATTATAACTATTTCTGGTACATCACCTTTGATTTTTTGAATGCTGGTTTTTGAAGTAACGGACTGTTTTTAGCAACTTAGCAGTTTGGGTAGAGATGCATATACACTACATATGTGACACTATACTGACAGTATTTGATTGCTGCAAACAATAAATACATACAGGATGTTTTAGTGCCAATTTCTTAGCATACATGGATGTGGACAGACAAACACACATAGGTATGAACACACAGAGTATAATAATTTGAAGAAACTGGTTGGTTGGCAACCTAACTGTAGCAATATCCAATTTGGAGAAGGGAGCACAAATTGTATGTTTGTCACAGTGTAGGAGAAAATCATGTTTCATGTTCTTTCTTTGTCAAAAGTACACTAGATAGTTGTGGTGTGACAGCTTTCTTGGTTGCACAACACACTACCATGTGTCTTTGTACTTTATACCAGGTAAACGTGACTGTTATATGTGACCTAGTCTGAGAATTGTCTATTAAAAGTATCAAGAAATGCCGGTTTTAAGTAATTATTGTGTTGTATGGTCAAAGTTATGTGTACTAAATTTTCACACACTTCACAAGGGTGAGTGGTAGGGCCCAGAGGAGGGAAGAGGCTGTTTAAAAATATTAAAGAGGAAGGCATAGGGATGAATTAGGCCAAGTCAAGTCTCAAAACTGGCTAAAATGAAAAGACACTTACAACACAGGTCTATATTCAACACCACAGAGCTGTACAGCTGCATACAGCCATCCCCAGAACTCCATTAATGTTAAGGCCCCAGACCAGACATACAGATCACCACTGTGCACTTGCTTGGGAAAAGCTGCCAGCAAAAGCAGACCACACTCAAAAGACCAGTTTTCCCAGATCCAGTCATATATTAAGAAACATGTACAGTTACAACTTTCCTGACTGGTATATTTTGACTACTTTATTTGGGTATATATTCTAGAATAACTACTGAAGTATACAGTGTTGTTTAGCAAGTGTTTATACCTTAATATCAGCAGTAGTCCATCCTGAGATATCATCAGCAGTGTTAAGATGAGAAAAGTGTTCATTTGAAAGATATTCCATTATGAATGCGAACATTTCCTATGCATTACATTTACAAAGTAAATGTATTGTTTTATATTATGGCTTTAATAGCTCACCTCACTGATGGAGGATATGCTGTAGTAGATTTGTGGTAGAAATTGTTGCAACTCCTCCATTTGAACAATGGCCAATTCCCTTGCATGGCTTAACCTATAGTGTTGAAATGCAATATACACACTTTTGAGTAAAACATTACTCTTTACTCATTAATACCAGCCAAAGTAATGCACTCCAGCCAAAGTAATGCACTATCACTTTATAGTAAAGTAACTAGTAATACATTTTAAAGTTACTTATTACTTTTGTAAGATTTCTAATTAAAACTGTCAGCTGTATATTTCTCCAGAATTTGCTAGAGTTACACATTAACAACTAACGGTGAGTAACTGCAGGTAACAGTAGGTAACTACAGGCAATACTGGGTCACTATAAGCAACAAGTTGGGCTAAGTGTGTGGCTTACAGTTTTCAACCAAAAGACATCAAACATCAAGAACATAGCACTGTAGCCACCAGTGTGCGGCTGTAAATGATTGTGATATACTCTAATAGAGCAGTCAGATCACAGCTATATTCTTCAATGACTCTATTACTAGTTGTTTATTGTTTTTCTGGCTATGTAGCTAAACATTTATTATTAATTAATTATTGTACTTTCATTGACATGCGTTGTCATGATACATTGATTGATGTAAAATTTGGTGCTTGTGTTGGCTAGGGATGCGCCGATTTTGCCTGCAAAAATTTGGAAAAATATGTTGGTAAAAGCAAAGAGCAAAATATTGGAAAAATAGTCAGAAAATTGAAAATATTAGCACCAAGGAATGGCAAGTTAGCACATTTTGTATGAAAAAGATCAAGATACTCTCAAAATATTCTAATAGAGCAGTCACACATGCTGTAAGCTTGAGATACTGCAATTAATTTTTACCGATGCTCAGCAAAGTAGAGAAATTTCGAGCAAAATATTGAGCTAGAAAAAAATTGAAAAATAGGTAGGGAAAAAAGCAAAACAGGCTCATCCCTAGTATTGGCTATCTAGGCATAAAATGTGTTTAGTTTAGTGTAAATCACATGAAAATATTTTTAACACAAAACTTATGATCTTTTTTTGCATAGTGATCTACTATAGATGAAGGGTGAAATTTTGGGGAAAAAACTGGTAGGTACATCTTTAGCTAGTTACTGGCAAGCTGTGACTAGTTAAATGTTATCTTAATCTGTGTACATACTTACACAATGTGAAATGAGTAATGTATCTTACTAACCTGACATTTGAGGCAGTTGCCAATGCTTGTATCTCAGCTATTTCTGCTTCACCTCCCTGTTCTGACTGCTGCTTTTTGCTCAAAAGAGCAGGTATATCACTATCAAGTGGTTTAGATTTCATCACAACTGGCCACTCCACTACACTACCTGTTACAACAACAAATAATTCCCTATGCAGTACAGTCAATCCTCAGTTATACAAACACCTTTGTTCCTATAATTAGCCAAAAGTGTTCAGATCAGTGAAATTGTTTGGATAATGAAGCCTATTGATTTGCAATAGAGAGCTTTGTTCAATTACTCTAATAGAACAGTCATTTACTCATGCACACTGATGACAAAATACTCTAATAGAGCAGTCACTTTTGGTATTCAAAGTTCAGATAAGTGAGGATCCACTGTAAAACATAAATTATCCACCTAAGTGTGAAGTGTAATGAATCATGTACCCAAAAAGACCAATCTTCTTTGTGGTATGCATTGTTTGCTTTTTCATCTTAGTAAAGTTGGTTTTACCAGAATCAATCTAAATTGTACACATTAATGTCATGAACACATCAATGTACTGAAATTACAAATGGCAGTAGTATAGCTAATTTGACGCATGTAAAAATTTAGAATTTCAAAATCACCTGGAGTCACCAATGTTGGCCATGTAGCTATACAATCTGTATCAACCAATTAACTTCACAACTCAGTGTTAGCACATCAGATATTGACAAACCCTTTACATCAATCTTTCAGTTACAAAATATAATTCATTTCAATAAATTTAACTAATGCAAAGCTACATATCTATTCATTTTGCTGAGAATTGTAACCTGGGTGCAACCACTTGTCTGGATTTCAAGTAAGTCAGCATGCAACAAGAGAGCAAGTCGACAACCAAGAAAATATCTTAGACAGTTCAGTGGCAATCCAACAATATTAGGGGGCAAAATATTTCAAATGATTCAGTGAAACTGGGACTCTGGGAGAACAAAATAATGACTGTTTCAGGGTTCTAACATTCTGTAATAGAGACAGCTCCTGCAGGCTTGGAACATATTTACCAGCTATTTTCTTCCATGCTTTGGTTGGTGGGACTCTGCTTCTATTAGATCTGCACAATAAAGTTTGTGATTTCATCATTAAACATTAATATTTTAGGTGTCAAATGTGCCCATATGGGTGATTTTCCAAAATTCGGTCACAAATGTCTCTCACTTGGTGCTGTTACAAAGCTGATTCCCCATGAGTAATCTACTGCATAAAAGACTTCATGATTTTGCACTGAACTTTGAAAGCACAAATTTGTTACTAGCTAACTTACTGACTCTTGACTACTTAATTAATCATGGCTTTGGAAGATCAACTGTATAAAATAATTTATGAATTCATATTCCACCCTGTATTCACAGGCTTTAGCCTTCTCATAGGTCCCTAGTGGGATAGCATTAATAATAAACAAACTAATGATACACCACAGTTTGTGGCTATGCTTAGTGTCATTCTGCAAGGTAAGCATGTCGCTAAAGAAAGCACTTACAATAGTTTACCCGAGTTGCTGAGAGTACTGTTGATGAACTCTTGTCTCCTTCATGAATAACTCAGTAATGCTGGGTGTGGCAATACTAAAGACTTTCAGACTTCTAATCCATCAATGATTCTACCAATTTCAATCACTAACATGTACTGTTTGATGACTGAAATATGCACACTCTCCCTTGAGTGCTGCATGCATGCTTGAGGGATTGTGTGTATATTTCAGTCATATTCCTCTTAGCATGTTATAACTATATAATTTATTTCATATATACGTATAGCTATAATTATGAATCCATTATTCATTATTGCTATCCCACTAGGGACCTAACCTCGTTTCATTATTGTTCATTGTGTTAATTGATTCCTTTTTAACATTACTAGTTTTTGTATCCTATGATAGACTTCACAAGGGTTGCAATCAACAAGCAAGTTCAAGGATTTCTTTGACATTCTACTGTCTGCAAAGGTATTGTATATTATGGCTAAGCAAAACCAATGTACCACCAATGCCACAGATACATAGCTAAGCATGCTTCATGCAATGACATTCAATATTAATATTGACCACTTCTTCTAGACATGTACATGTGTACTATCTGGCTGCTGGCACATGGTTTTTAGCCTCCTGAAAGTTGGTTATTGTGATTGTAGTTTGGTAATCTAGCTACACATTCTCTGCTGTCATAAGGGTTAAGCATCCATTCTATTTGAGGCTAAATGGCTCTAATTTTGTATCAAAAAATACTTGGGTAAAGAAAGAAAATGAACTTGAGGCCAGTTCAACTATGGAGATTCTATCCAGTCCAGTTCTTCATAATACTAACTGAGGCCGAAAAACCAATAATATGGTAGTGTAGCTACCCATTCACTGATGGTGTTAGTTTGATTTTTCCTGATGCATGATTTGTCAGTGTGTAACCTGTGGTCACATATGCAGCTTGAGTGCTTGACACACTGCTTCAAAGTCATACTCTAACACTTAATGCAACTGTGACAGCATACTGGTGAATCCTCTAAAGTGAGTTGCTCATAAAAATGTGCATGCAGCATGTTAGTACTCATTGGACATATAGCAGCATGCTGATGCTCCTTAATTGCCTATAGACAAGAAGCTAGCTTTCCATAATTATTCTCCCATTTAAGAGAGACAGCACTTAGGAACATGCTGATGCAAAGAGCTGCTAATTGTTCATAAAAGAGTAGCACATCAACACTACCATATGAATGAGAGAGACAGCATTTAGTGGCATGCTAGTGACTCTCTGCTATCATTATAGCATTTGCTACAAGTAGCAGCAAGTTGAAAGTAGTGAATGCTGTTCATTGTGTGAATTTCCCAAGGTTAGGGAGTTAGACTACTGATTGTGCCATAGAATCGGGTTGTTAAGTGCATGTGTCTATCAAGTGCATATTCTGTTAAGCACATACAGATTTACCATGGCTGATAAGCGCACATGGTCAAATGCAAGGCTCAAGACTCGACAAAGCTACACATGGGAAGAAATGCTGGAATTACTGGAAAATGAATTTCTCCTCGAGCACTTACATCGTCTCCTTGAGGTCTTCCTTCACTGTGTATACAGCAAATCAGCCTCCTGGATTGCAATATTCTTGTCCATTATGAAGGATTTCACCCAGAAATAGAGTAAAATATCCTTATTCACTGCCATGGTGACTGGCATGAACTACTACAGTAGCTCTTCTATTACAATGTAGCTATTCCATGTTAACACACCCTAATTATTTATTAGGTGTATGCACCAAACAGATAGTATGATGTTTTACAAAAGTTTTCTTCAAAAATTATAAGTGCATGCGCTTAACAACTCGATTCTACAATACTTTCCTGTAGATGAAAAGTGTGCTAATAAGTACTCCGATGAGAGGCAACAATTGTCAGCATGCTGATGGCTCTCTCTTGTTTTTATAATGGCTTTGCTCCAACATTAATTTACTTAAAAGGTATTCAAGTGTTATGATCTTTATTGCATGGTCACAACCTAGTTCGGGGCCTTTTCCACAAGCATACATGATGGTACTATATATAAGAAATGAATTTTGATTATTTTACTGTGTAGTATTACTGCACAGCCTAAATAGAGATATTGGCATCAAATGTAATGAGATTTGAAAACAACATACAAGAGTATACTCTTTGATTTTTAAAGGATGAAAATGGTGAGGGGTTAACAGATACAGAGATAAGAGAAGAAGTAGATACATTTATGTTTGCTGGTCATGACACTACAGCAGTAGGTATAATGAAGATGTTCATGCTGAGGCACTGACAAATCAATTACTATAATTAGATTGATTGATATATGTGACCAAATTTGCGAAAAGGTACCTTTCTCATACAAAAAAATATGACCCATATTTGAACTTTGAAGCTTCATAAAAACTTTTTTTATCATGGTATTTAACTTCCTGAAATTTTCCATACATAGCTATACAGTATCTGGCTGCACTTTGATAGCTATTAAGAGCAAGTAATTGGTATAAATCCTTTTCAAGTAAGCTGCTGCCATAGCAACATCCGCCATTTTTGAGTACAACCCATTTTGAAACTGTGATAGTGTAGGGGAGAGCGTACGTTTAACTTGGTCAACCTTTGCTGTGGAATGCAGAAGAAGAAGCTTTACTTCCTGGGTATTGTTTTATGCTTATAGAAAGCAACGCTACCAGAGTTGCAGAACGGGTTGTACTCCAAGATGGCGAATGGTGCTATGGTAGCAGCTCACCTGAAAAAGGTCTATAAGGAGTAAAGTGTTACTCATTCTGTTTGCTGGTATGTAAAATGTGTGGAAGGTACACACACACACACACACACACACACACACACACACACACACACACACACACACACACACACACACACACACACACACACACACACACGCACGCACACACACACATGCACACACACACACACACACACACACACACACGCACGCACACACACACGCACACACATGCACACACACACACACGTGTTTCTATATATATATATAAACTGCAGGACTAGGTTGGGTACTGTATTGTCTGGCAATGAACAAGGAGCACCAGGAAGTGTGTAGGAAAGAGGTCAGAGAAGTATTGGCTGGTAGGGACTCCGACAACATTACATGGTAAGATTTTTACTACCCATCTTTGTCATGCAATTATTAGTTTCTGTGTATGTACTATCAGGGAAGATGTGTCCAAACTCTCCTACACCACCATGTGCATTAAGGAGTCATTGAGGCTGTATCCAGTTGTTCCACTATTCGATAAACTGTTGGCAGAAGAGTTTGTGATGAATGGACAGAGGTTTCCAAATGGTATCTACATATTAAGTGTGTGGTATTTTTGTACATTTGTGATTGTGTAATGAAAAAGGAACCTGACAACAACACAATTACAAGTATAACCAATATTTCATAAGCACTTCATTGACCAGAAATCTATTAAAATATCTATACAAAAGAACTTTAGCACCGATCTTTTCAACAATTTTAAATGCTAAACACACTCAATCTCTTATAATGGTACCACATACTGTAACTCAAACAGCTTAAGATTTAGTAATCAACAATGAAATCATTTTTAAAAATCTGTATACCAAAGACATATTTGATTTCTATATCTGTGGTTATATGGTGGTTTGTAGATTCATAATTCTTACATACTTTAGGAACAAGGGTAATTATTGATATCCGTGCTTTACACCATGATCCATTAGTTTGGCAAGATCCAGAGGTTAGCCTATAGTGTTGTTGTGTATACATGTGTAATGTCTTGTGCTTCACTTCTGCATCAGAAATTTGATCCATTGAGATTTAATGTTGAAAACAGTAAGAAAATGGACCCATTTGCTTACCTTCTGTTTTCTGCAGGAGCAAGGTATATTTTGCATATATTGGAGAATGTATATATGTGGGTCAGTGTGCATATATATATATATATGTATTGCATATTGGATGGGCAGAGAAAAAGCACACCCAGTCTCTGACCTTCGGTTCCATTTATCCTGTAAAAAATCATTATTTGATTGTTTTTAATCATATAGGAATTGTATTGGTCAACGTTTTGCTATGCTAGAAATGAAAGTTACAGTAGCACATATTGTAAACAAGTGCGTAAGTTTGCTTGCGTTATGTAATGCAGAGGTGTAAGAAGCACGGGTGTAATGGGTGCTTATCTGTGCACGCCATGTGACCAGACAAGATGCTGATGATTGATTGGTTTATTGTTTATGACCTCTAAACAGTCAGACAAATAAATTACTACATAAATTACAAAACAAAATGACAAAATTCAATAAATTCATTTTCCAAACGATACTCACACTAGGATGACAATACCATGAATATGTACAAGTTGTGCCATTATTTCAGTCTTTTGTGCACATTTTATTTTTCATAATGTCTAGATACTTCACAAAATTACATCTATAATGCTAGCATTTTGCTAATTGCTTTTACTCACCTATTATGCCAAAAAATTGCTGACACAATCAAGTTCATTGCATTGTTTTGTCTGAATCACTATAAATTGTTAGTTCCAAAATTAATTTCCAATGATTTGAGACATAGAATTATAAAAGTGTAATCAATGTCTGGGGAGCTGTGTCCACAGACTCCCGCACCTTTCACCTCAGCACCCATGCCTAAAATTTCTTCTTACCACTGTGCAAAAAGTTTGATATACTCAGGTGCACACTAGTAGGCATAACTCAATTATACATTCAATTTACACAGGTATGTATGAATATGATATACTATAATTGTATATCCTGTGTATTACAAATTGGCTGCTATACACTGGTGTGTATACATCATGTGTACATATGTAATAGATATACACAATGTAGTATAGCTTACCACAGCTTGTTGGCATGGCTACGTGGGCACAGTACATACAGCTAACTTATTATTAAATTCTTATGTATTCTGTGCTATTTTTAAAGAATTTATGTATAAAAATGTAATTCAATAAACTGTAACACACACAACAACAGCTCCATTGTCATCCCAAGTGGCATTAATCTAAGCTTGCCTTTATGTAGAATTACATTTGTATAGAAAAAAAACATTAAGATGTTCTCTGTCATGGTGGCTTTTCTTCATCTACACCAGGCCTGACCCAGTTGGTGGTTGCTGTACATCAATTCAAGCCATACATGTAGTACTATTTTCACCAGGCTGCATCTGCCAAGACATAGTTATTTTAAAGAGCACATAGGCTACAATTACCAGTATAAAATTTATGGTACAACTTTATAACTGACTGAAAGAAACTGCAAAAGAACAGTTGTAAAGTTGTAAATGCTCAGAACAGTTGTAAAGTTGTGAATGCTCAGACATACAGTACTTACCAGTTGTATGTCATACAGCTTCAGTTCTCTTCGCTGACTGAATCTGCAAAGGATATCAGTTGTTAGTGAACAAATGCTAGTGAAAACTTACCAGCTGTCCATCGTACACATGGGTACTCTCTGTTGAGTGAATCTGCCAAGGATATCGGTCATTATTATACAAAGGCCGTGGTCATACTTAGCAGTTGTCTGCCGTAAACTTGGGTACTCCTTGATGGCCGAATGATATTGATTGTTAGTGCACAAAAGGCTATTGCAAGTTGTCCATCATACAAAGACCATGGTCATTATTGTCCATTGAATAACTTGAGTATACTTTGCTGACTGAATCTGTCAAGAATATAAGCTGTTATTAGTATGCAAAGGCCATGATCATACTTACCGATTGTCTGTCATTATAACTTCAGTACTCTTTGCTGACCGAATCTGCCAAGGATATCGGTTGTTAGTGCACAAAGGTCATCGTACAACTTGAGTACTCCCTACTGAGTGAATCTGGCACACTTTACTGGTTGAATCTATCATACCAAGAATATCAGTAGTAAGTGCACACAGGCTATAGGTTATGAGGGACAAAACTGTGCAAAACTGTGTAAAACATGACTTTAAATTCACAAAATCTAGAGAGCATCATTATACATTACTTCACTAAGGTAATCACTCAATGATTTCATCAATATAAAATTATATAGAAAACTGTCAATATTCACAAATTTGCAAGAATTTCATCCCTCAAAAATTTCTAGCATTTGTTGTCATTTCATCGATGCTTTTTTAATTATACAGTATTTAGGCATACTTAACAGTTGCTGGTGGAACATGACTGTTGGCGTACATAACATCTATGCTTTTGGGTAATGTCGTACACCACATTTATACCGCTGCAGTACCGGGAACATTGGCTTCATCGTCATATCATACACAAAGTATTAGGAGGATCTGTATACTTGAAAATTATTATTAAGTCCTATATAAGGTAGGTAGTCAATTTAACTTTTAAGAACAGTATGTAAGCCACAGTGGTAACTAGCAACATGCATACATACATTTGGCCAAGACTGTGATATTAATATAGTCACCTGTAGTAACACTATAGTCACATGGCTACTTGTTCTTCCTTAATAAATTTTGTTACAAAGGCCAGCTACCCAAACGTTTGATAGCACACACTGAAAGAACAAGTAGGCCTTACATAATATATATTTAGTACGGACTATTCAGGCGTAGAGAAACGTGTAAAACCACTGGAAGCGAGCATATGCTCACCTCTTTGATATGATTGGTTATAGTACCTATCTCTAATGAAAATTTTAATGAGCTGGACACATGCAAGTGCTGTTGTTTTCCATGAGTAATGGTGCACCGCAGTGCTGATTCACTGGGTAGGCGCGACCACATGTCTGCACATCCCAGACCAAACTCGTTTGTATGGAATTTTCTATTTAGCCAAATTTTCTGCTGACGCCTTCATAACTCTATAATGTTTAGCACTATGGGTATGATTTCAGTTAAGTCATACAAGAGACCAAAAAGTAAGCTGCATACTTTCGTATAGTGTGATAGAGACTTTAGTCTATAATAAAAATGATTCATTGTAGATTGGTCACTTACTACACACAGTGTAGAATTATTCACAGATTCTTTAACTATATGTATGTGATTACACCCAACATTCTTTGTTTGTGTACAGTCATGAACATCCATTGTAATGCCAGTTTACAGCAATGATTGCCAATTTACCAGACCACCACTGGAACATGAAGCATGACAAAGTGAAACTTGACAATCTATGAGGTACATACAGGCTGCTGTTGCTTCCTCCAAGAAAATTTCATATATAGATCCTCTGAGGATGAATTATAGAGAAATTTCAGTAATTTATCATAATTGTCTCAAATGCTGATTCACTGGGTAGGCGCGACCACATGTCTGCACATCCCAGACCAAACTCGTTACTATGGAATTTTCTATTTAGCCAAATTTTCTGCTGACGCCTTCATAACTATGTTTAGCACTATGGGTATGATTTCAGTTAAGTCATACAAGAGACCAAAAAGTAAGCTGCATACTTTCGTATAGTGTGATGGAGACTTTAGTCTATAATAAAAATGATTCATTGTAGATTGGTCACTTACTACGCACAGTGTAGAATTATTCACAGATTCTTTAACTATATGTATGTGATTACACCCAACATTCTTTGTTTGTGTACAGTCATGAACATCCATTGTAATGCCAGTTTACAGCAATGATTGCCATTTTACCAGACCACCACTGGAACGTGAAGCATGACAAAGTGAAACTTGACAATCTATGAGGTACATACAGGCTGCTGTTGCTTCCTCCAAGAAAATTTCGTAGATCCTCTGAGGATGGATTATAGAGGAATTTCAGTAATTTATCATAATTGTCTCAAATTATGGCTGATCTCATATCACTCACTGGTCTGGTTTCATTTAGCCACCAGAGTATAACCAGAAAATGCCAATTCAAGTATTTTAGTCATCATAGTGTAAAAACAGTGTGTGTGTGTGTGTGTGTGTGTGTGTGTGTGTGTGTGTGTGTGTGTGTGTGTGTGTGTGTGTGTGTGTGTGTGTGTGTGTGTGTGTGTGTGTGTGTGTGTGTGTGTGCATTTGCATGTGTGTACTGTGTAGCATTAATAATTATTATGCATATGTGTGTGTGCATTTGCATGTGTGTACTGTGTAGCATTAATATTTATTATGCATATGTGTGTGTGCATTTGCATGTGTGTACTGTGTAGCATTAATATTTATTATTAGGGACCTGCCGATTATGTTAGCATAATTTTGAGCATAATAGGTACCTAAAAGCATTGAGCATAATGCCAGCATAATAGGTTAAATATTTGTACGATAGTGTAAACTCTTGCTGGGAAAATGACAATTGCAAAATAAGATGGATATACTCTAATAGAGCAGTCAGTAACTCTAATAGAACAATCATCAAACTGACTGTTCTATTAGAGTATATCGATCTTGTCTCTTACATGCAGGCATGCAGCAAGAATTTATTATTTGTGTTCCAGCCACTCATTTTTTTCTTTCTATATAGTGTTAAACTAGTAGCAAAGCATATGAACTAAGGCATGAACATTGAGCATAATCGAGCATAATAGGTAAATATTGAGCATTAATTTAAGCATAATAGGTGAATTTTTTGAGCAGTGCAGCATAGCATAATAGGTAAAATTATCAGCATAATCGGCAGGTCCCTATTTATTATGCATATGTGTGTGTGCATGTGTAATGTACTGTAGCCTACCTATACACACATGTAGGCTCACTTATCTCGTTCATAAAAAGGATAAGCTTGATCACTGATGTAAGTTCCAGGGGAGACCACAGTTTTCTCCTGCAGTGTAGCCTTCTCCATCACATCGTGTAGGTACTGTAGAAACAGGAGTACACACCATAAAACTTTCAGTAGCCACCCACACTATGAATAGGAATACATATATACATGGAATCCTTGCAGTACACTAATCCCTATAAACACTGTAATCAACTAGGATGACCTTCACACATACCTGTACAAACATATGACACTCAGTTACTGTAGTAGCCCTACGTGAAATTTAAAAAAATCGATGCACTAAAATTTTCTCCAATTTCCTTCTTCTATAGCTCATTTAAATTGCCATGCACTACTTTTCCAACAAAATCTGAGGTATCTATTTGCCATGCACTACTTTTCCAACAAAATCTGAGGTATCTATTATGTGTCATGAGATATGTCTTTTATTGCATTTTGCAATACAAAATTTGTTACACCAGGTTGGTTGGGTCATTGTGGTGCCAAAATTTCCATGAATTAGATCATTGTGCTCATAGAGGGTTGCTCTACACATATCACACCTGAAAAGTTACCAGACACAAAGTAGGCTGTACACAATAATTAATTTTACAGAAACATATTGCACATACTTCTTAGCTGTCATTTTAGCCATGAGCAAACAGTTTGTACAATGATTGTTTTACAGTATACAGTCAAACCTCTCTAATGCGACGCTCAATGGGAGCCATAGATTTTGCTGAATAAAGGAGGTTGTTGGATTATCAAGTCACCTCTGTAATCCGACATTATACAATATGTCAGATTATGCAGTAAATAACAGGTAAAACAGATCACACAATGTTTTAAACATGAATTAATTTTAGAATTTGTAAGTATTACAGCTTTTTTCTATTACTGTCAACCAATTAAATACTTTGGTTGCTTAAAAATTATTTTCTGTGATTATTCTAATGCCGCTATTATTCTCTGTCAGATTACAAAGGTCAAAAACAATGCATTTCCAAGTCTAGAGAATCACAGTTTGTGTCGGATTATGGGGTACAGAGTTGTCAGATTACAGAGGTTGTTTTCTATACAAAAATGTTGGTAAATGACATTTCAGTCGGATTCTGGATTATGCAGGTGTTGGATTAGAGAGGTTCGACTGAATATACAATTACTGTTTTACAGAGGACACCTGCATAACCTGGACACTTAGTTGAGGCCCCAAAGTACCAGCTTTTACATGTAAACTGACCTGGAAAATCAGGACATCTTAATAATCAGGACATTTTTGGTTGATCCCAAGGTGTCTTTAATACACAGGTTCCACTGTAATGAATTTATATTTCATTTTGAATATCAGGACACCCTCCTATCTCACATAGCTAGACCAACTTTTTCAGGGGAAGTTCCACTGCTTGGTGCAAATTGGCAAAGCCATTATCTTCTTACTGTTTAGGTTCTGAGACTATTATACTTTAAAATGTGGCACAGTGTTTGCTTGAACACAACAGGATACAAAACAAGCATGTTGCTCAATAGCAAAAGGCTTAGTCAGTCTGGCTATGCGAGATTTGTTGGACTCCTGAACATACATACAAACTAAATCATCTGTACATAATACTTGATACATCACTCTTAACCTACACTTCGGATGGTGGTGGTCTATCAAAGCGTCGTACCAATGATGGTGACCGGCTATACAATATGACACAGTGGGAGATACAAAATGACACAGCGAGACATACAATATTATGACACAGTGAGACACATAATATGACACAGTGGGACTAACACGTGCAAAAGCAGTGATGTCATGCTTAGAGGTGTGTCCAGAATGAGTGCGACTATTCAAACTGGACCACACCCATTTTTCTCCCTACAAAGATAAAGTGGTCTAGCCAGGTGAGACTAGTACATAAAGTATAACATGCTTAAGTAATCTGTAAAGGACAATACAAACATATCATAGATCCTTTACACTCTAAGGATCTATGAACATATCCACTCACCAAGAGGAATGTAGTAGTGAAGTAGTATTCACAGCGGAATCAACACTAATAACTAACTAGTTACTGTCTGTCCAGTTTGCCACATAACTGTAGGAATTTGCGCGGTGGTCTAGGACGATGAGCTCTTCCAGAGTATCAAATCACGTGATTCGTAAGTGTTCGAATTTATAAGCAACACTAGTTTTACAACCGGATGCGGTTAGACCTCTTTTGCCGAGAGCTCAGACTAGCAGTGTGTGAAGTCTAGCGCAGTTCTTTTCATCCGAGTTTTTATCGATGATACTTTGTTTCATTGCGCACTGTTCTGTCGGGTCGGAGGCACTTTTATGTGAGCACCGCCTCCAGAGGTGAGTCAGTGTAGCTATTAATGTTCACTTCTTATTGCCGTGGTGTACTAAATATTAATCTTTTAGGTGTTAGCTAGACGCGCGTAGTTGTATCGCTCTCAAGACTAGGTCAAGGCGTCGTGCTCCACTAGTATCACGGTAAGCGTACATGAATTGTGCGTGTGGTTCATTAAAGTTTCTGTTTATGTAGTTTTGTCTTTAGGTACAAAAGCACATTTAAAAGGTTTGTTAGTTTACTTGTTGTCTATACTGTTTTACGGGCTGATGATTCAATGCAGGTATTGTATGGAAGTTGCTTTGGCGGCATAGTTTGCTGCATCATGCACTGACATAATAATAGCTTGGTAAGCAGTAGTGCTTCTTTCTTGCCAGCTTTAATTTTTCTTTTCAATGATAGTGGCAATGGAACTGCTGCTGCTTATTATGATTGCACAGCATTTCAATAGTTACAGGTATGTCTGTTGTCGTATTACTGACTAACTATTTTAAAGTATTCATTTTGTAGGGCTGAATTGTAGAATCACATGCTACTGATACTTCATTGTGTAGATGCCAGGCACATGATCATGATTGAGTTAACTGTGTTTATGCAGTGAACAGGTATAATAGCTTTTCATAGTTGTCTATTGGAGAATACACCTTTTCTATTGTAGAACAGTGTGTGGAGTTTAGGAGATGTGAACTAGGAAGAAGAATTATGTCCACACATGTACATCTGGTGAATTTATCAGCTTCGTTTCATTGGTAAGGCCACAAAAGAGCATTTGAATCATTGTTAAGTGATTTCTTTTGTCTGTAGACGTCGTTTGATGATGAGACCTATATAGAAGAAGAATGATGTACCTGCTACTTTTATCAAAGTGAACACTACTGGACACATTTCATGTTGTTTACTCAATGTTGTACAATTTTAAATTTTTTAATATGAAACCTCTAATCTTATAATAGTAAAGATATTCACATCAGATATACTACATTGAGTTACACCACAATTATACATTGGTGAGTATATCAAATATGTATTTCTTACATATGCACATATTATACTTATGTAAACAGAGGTTATACACGTGGTTAACCAGTAGTGTATAAGTCAATTATACTCATATATTATACATAGTAGTGTAAATGGTATCTATACACAGGTACAACCATGGTGTATAACAGATGTGCCACACATGTGTAAATAACTATCCTTGGTGTATATCATAATAATACATCAGTTATACACCTATGTATTTCAAATGTTTTGCATGGTGTACACCTCTGTGTACTAGATTAATTTGATGTTGCTACTGTTATAAGATGGTTTATGTATTATTTCTATGTGCAGAACTGTAGTCACATCCCTCAATCTTATTATACACCAATATATTTATTATGACAGCATTATGTTTATCTGTACTTCTCACCAGTTATTCACAACATTAAAAATGTATTTGTTGTAATTGTCAGTAGTATAATATGTGGTTTTGTTATGCATACTCAGTAAGTTGCTGACTAATATGCAAATAGTGAAATGTTACTAACTGGATCTGTGAAAAGGAGTCTTATAGCCTTTCCAAATTCTCAAGTTTGACTGATCATAACTCCTAATGTTTTCACCCTATCACCTTCAAATTACACCAAACAATAGTGCCATGTTAGGGGTATGTAGTGACTGAATTTCAGGGTGGTACCATTTTCACAAGTGAAGGTATGGGTTGCCAAGTACATGTAATCAGAAGGGCTAAAAGATCCCTTTTCGCAGATCCGGTCACAAATATGCATTAACCATATTATGCAACAATATGTACAGGTTCTTGTTAGAGGTAGACACTACTCACAAGGTGGAGCCTTATCAGCAAACACTCTGGAAGCCAAAGAATGGGATCAAGCTAAAATTGAGCCATGCACCAATGTGATGCTATATCAAGACATTCTGCTATGGGTTTGCTTTTTTATAGGGTTTTTTTCTGTAGAATGCTATTGCTGCAACCCCTTCACTTATGGACTTATCTGTTATATGCACAGCTATAAGAGTTTTTATTTCACTGCATACAATTGTTGTTGTAATTATAATGATTGTAGTTATGATGCATTTGTTTGCTGCTTACATTAACAATGGATATGTGGAAAGTACCTTGATTATTACATTTTAATTGAGTTAATGATGAGCAGCCGAAATTTTATTTAATCCTTTCTGGCACTGTGTGGATAAACAGTTGTACAGTATGTATAAATATGCAATTAAATTAAGGCATATAGCTAGTTTCTTAGGCAAAATTTCCAAGGGAAATTATAATGCTTTAAATAATGGTATGGTTTTGCATCCACTAAATAATGGTACTTTTGTGGTTTAAAAGTTTAAAACCTCAAGTTGATATTGTAAAATATCATGAAAACAGCAATACTAGTCTATGGTACAAACAACTAAAACAAGACATGTTTCATCCCACTTTTGACTAATACCATAATTCATGCACATGCAAGACAGTCAAGTCAAAATTTAAAAAGGAAGCATTTTAGCAGAATTAATTGTCACCCCATCTTTAAATCCCAATAGCCGCTTTATATGGATAATCATGCATGGATATCTACATAACAGTTACCTTTAGTTGAGAAATATTACACACAATCAATGGGCTCACTGTATATTATCTCTACATGGGCTAAGCAATCCTTTTACATATTTGGAACACATGATCCCGTTTGTATTCTGCGGTGGGAGAAGTTAGAATCATTGATCAAAATTTATTTTCAGTTTTCATACTGTAATTAGCTATGATTTTTATTATAAATTTATATCATTACTGAATGTTCAGGAGCAGATATGAAAGAATTGCAACGATAGCTATAATATGCATATGTCATCATTACTGTGTAAGTATTCATTCTGACTCCTGGCTGTTTGTTCTTACATCCTTGGAAAGGAATTAGTTTGATCTGTCTGCTAGGAATTTTGGGATAAGCTTGCCCTTAGATGTAAAAGAGTCTCTATATATATTGTGCTTGCTGTTTTATTGTGATGGATACATAGTGTTCCCTTCAACAGCTTTTGAGCATGCACTTGATTGTGCTTATAGGTGGTCTTGTTGGCCATAGGCATAACGATGCTTTTGGCTACTCTTGTGTGGTAACCCTATATCATGAAGAAGCTTGTAGGTTCTGGTGGCATTTTTGACTGAACTACCTGTTGTTGATGCATGTGCTTAACACTTGTTCGTGTGTATGTGAATGCCAAGTGGCTAGAGCAATAGCCTGGTAATTGAAAGGTTTCAGGTTTGATGCCTACATATAAGTTGCTGTTGTTTCCTTGAGCAATAAACTTGCTCCAGTCTATGTACCCACTGTATAATGGGGACCTGGTGGCCTAATATCAACTGGGGAAGTAGCCCACCCAGCAGTAACATCAAAGGGTACCTGATGACATCTGGGAAGCAAATCTCCAATTATCCTTGTCTCAGTTAGCGGTGTATACAGGCATTGGTTTGCTGGGTGGCAATAGCTATAATGAGGGCTTTGCTAGAACTAGGCTTTGTATGTGTGTGGGAGGGAGGGGGAGTAGGTTCAGCAGCCACAGGCTATAAGATATTATTGTTTATTTTGAGAGATTAATGCTCATGCCTCATAATACCTCTACTGCTGCGTTATGTAGTGCCACACCTGAAACAAACTTTAAGGAATACACCTTAATGAGCAGCCCTTTAGTATGGTAATTGGATACATGTTGGCTTGTGTATATTCTTCATGTAACATTGCTTTGTGTGTGTGACGGTAGGTGGAGGAGATTTTTGATTGTGAATCAGTGGAACTTCACCGTCAATATTACCTTGCATGGGAGGATCAAAGCAAAAAAACTGTTCTATAAAAGCCATACAGAATGCAAATGTTCTATATTGGGCAGTTATATATAGAACTCTTCAATAGGACACAGTTCTATTTGTATAGGTTAGGAACCCATTGCCTCATTAAGAACCCTTCGCCTCGGCTTATTATATCCGTACAAAATTTAATCAACTTCTACATTAACCAAACCAACATATGAGAGTGTGCCTAATACAGTTGTAGAACACCTATATATATATATATTTTTTTTACATAAGTAACTTACAGATTTACCAAAAGTTGCTAGTGTTACATTAGGATAATTTTATACCAACAGTTGTTCACTAGATAGCTTACTATGCTATAGTGTGATTACTTTAACTGAACAGGTACCACTCTGACAGATTGTTGTTAATCACAGTACAGTACTTAAGAGCATTATAGTGTAAATACTTTAATATACTGTGAGTGTCAGTACTAACTATACAGTAAGTTTTGGCTCTTCAGTTGTGCAATTTTTTTCAACTTGGCTGATTCTAATGGACCAGTTTTGTCCACCATTGATCTGAATACTGACTGAGCAGACTGCAGTAGGTTGAACGGTGTATCAAACTCTATCACTTTACCAGAAGACAACACCTGTAATAAAATAATAACAGCAGTAAGGCTTGTGATAATGATCCAATAGCCAAAACATACAAAGCTTACAGTAAAATATAACACAACTGCCAAATATTGGACTTTTATGTTCAACATTCAGCCAAGAGCCTTGCTGAATTCCTTTTTAAACTCTAATTGGCTGGTCATTTTAGCCACACACTCTCTTTGCACTTTCTATGTAAAAAGCTAACTGAATCATTAGTCAACAATAATCATTAGTCATCTATCAGCATTAGTACGGATTGCAACAAAATGTTGAACAAGAGTCAGTGACCATTCTTCAGTGTTTGTTAGTAGTAGTTACATTCATTCTTGCCCACACTAGTATCTGCTCTTTTTCCAAAAATAGACTGTGGCTCCTTCGTATATTGCATGCCAGGGAATATAATCAACGACTATATATGTAGTATTGCAAGTCATACTTACTAATATCCTATCAGAGTCCATTACTGTTTCAAGTCGGTGAGCAATAGTCAAGATAGTACAATGGCTGAATTTAGTGCGGATCATTTCCTGAATTACGCTATCTGTTCTGTAACACAACATAAGATTGTTGATACAACTACATACCAAATCACTAATCTTGCATAAACTATAGTATGCACACATTGAGCTGAATCCTCAATAACTCATGAATGGAAGTGCACAAGTTCTTCAAACGTTTGGCTCATCTGTAGTACTGCTGACCTGCTAAAATATTTCAAAATCTTTTCATTCGAATGTCTGGTACTTCATTTATAACCAATCAAACTTTTTACCATACATTTTCTGTGAAGAAACCATAAAGTGTATAGTCTGTTATACCTCTTTTCTGAATTTGTAGTGGGGTTAAACCACATGTGTCTGCTTTTGACACCTTTACTGTCAAAAATAATCATCTGGTTGATTTCTCTTGAGAAAAAAATCTACGTTTAATTTCTTTTTTGGCTGTTTTATCAAGATTCAGCTCAACGTGTCATACCATAAATGATTAGCTATCATAATGGCAGGAGCACAAAATACAATATAGCATGCAAACATTTTACAAGGTGGAAAGTATATAGGATAGAGATGTATACTGTAAAGCTACATGCATATATAAGTTTGAGTACTTCATTACTTTAACTAGCTAGACAACAGTTTTTGTTTACAGTATGTACAACTTAGTGTTATAATTATTCCACTTACATTAGGTCAACATTAGCAGTTGCCTCATCAATCACAAGAATTTTATTTTTCCTCAGCAATGCTCTTGCCAAACATATCAACTGTCGCTGGCCTACACTAAAGTTAGAACCACCTTCAGATACTTTAGCATCTAATCCTTTATCTAAACTGGACACAAAATCCTTTAGTTGCACCTGTAGTGTATAAGAAATTCTTATATCTGTGAATGCTATCCCACTGGGGACCTGTGAGAAGGCTAAAGCCTGTGATTACAGGGAGTCTGAAACATGTAACTAAAACATTGAAGAACGCAGAAAAAAATCCCAGACCCAGTGGTGACTTGATCCCCAGCAACACGCAGTCTAGGTACGCACCAAAGGAGCCACAACAACCAGGATCTGAGATTTTCTCTGCATTCAACCTTTACTTCTCACCAGCTATGGTTTTATCTGTGAATGCTATCTCACTAGGGACCTGCATTTGCTAATCTGTGGAATAAGCATAAGGCCCTAGTGATTCAGATAAAACATTCTTTTAAAAACAGTAAGTATCATAGCAAAGTTTAAGGCCTTAGTCTCCAGTAAATAGTCCTTGTGCAATTAAATTTAATCAATGTAGGCTATACTACAAGGACCAAATCAGTTCTCATGTATCATGATAAACTTGTACATGATGCCTGATGTTTGTAGAGAACAATGTGTGGAAACAGTTTAGTATAAAGAATTTACAAAGGAAGCTACTGCTACAGTTTTAATATGTTAACCATAAACAGTCAATATGTACGTACTTCTTCTAGAGCATTCCATAGTTGGTCATCTCTGTGTTCTTTAAACGGATCCAAATTATACCTGACACTTCCACTGAACAATACTGGATCCTGTATAATGCATGAATTATTGAGTCTCAGTTTCAGTATACTAGCTATACCATTACCTGTGGAATAATTGATACTTTCTTGCGAAGATCATGTAATCCTATCTCAGTTATCTGTACTCCATCAATTTCAAACACTCCTTCTGGTTCTGCTAACCTAAACAAAGCTGCTAGCAAGGAAGACTTGCCAGCTCCAGTCCTTCCCACAACACCAATCTACAGATATAGTACTTACTATGTATGTAGTGCTATGTACATAGTATTGCATGGCTAACCTTTTCACCAGATTGTATTATGAGTGATACAGACTTCAACACATAGGGCAAGTGTGGAGCATATCTGAAATCGACATTGTCAAGTTGAATTGTTCCCTTGTCAGGCCACTCCAGAGAAGGTTCCTTGTCTTTTGAAAAAGACATCAATTCTGCCTCAGACTCCAGTTTGCCATAACCCATAACTCTCTCAACTGATACCAGCTAAATTATAAGACACAATATCAACCTTACAATGTTTGTATTACTACCACACATGCATTGATAATAAAATAGTGTATGATACGTACTTGCAAGGGCAAAGTAATTTATTTTATTTTATGGCATTTCATAATTTTGATGGACAAAATTATTGGCAAGGTAACATTCCGCTAAATGTGGGGTCTTGACCACATACTGTAGGACTACATAATTATATTGTTGTGCATGCTACACCTATGCAGATTCTACATAATTTAAGTCTTCATAATTGTGTTCAGTCACATTCTTAAACTAGAAAGTCTAGTAGTGAGAAAAAAATATGCCTTCACTGCACTGTTGGATTATTTTAAGGTATTCACAACCACCTGTAGACTTGTTATTATAGTCATACTATTCTATCCTTTGTCTAGTTAATACATTATGAACAAAGGTGCCTTTAGAAAACTTTGTGACGTTACACCACAATGTATTATCTTAATCTCTAATGGTACTTTTTTTTTATAACAGGATGATGGCTCTGTATTTTTCATAACACTTGGGTGAATTGGGTCCTCCTGACCTGAAAGATGCCTTTTCAGCTTTTCATTGATCTAGGAAAGGGTCAGCAGTAAAATCTGAAGTTTGTTCTCTTGGTGTGTACTCTATTTGCTCATCATGATGATGTCTCACAGTATTTTGAGGAATATTTCTATGGGAAACCCTTCAATGAGAAATCTGGGGAACAAAACGATCTCTAAAATGCTTCCTATTTGTACCTTTACTCAGTTCACTGAATTCAGAAATGATTTATCTTTGCACTACTACTTTAGCCAGTGTTACAGATATGGTGCCTTGTTTGCAATAATATTATGGACTGGATTGCAGGTTACAATATACTGAGTAAAGGATATGTTAAGATGGATCAAACACTTGTCACCAGGAAGGCTGATTTAGATCCTGATGACAAGCCCTTATAGCATTAAGTTTTCTAAAGTTTATGTGTATTTATACATCAAATCCATGTTGTGTATTGTAAACAAATTAGATTCAGTATAACTGTATAATGATGAATCTATAAGTCTTATATGTATATTGCGATGCATAGGGCAACAACCAAATGAAATAGAAAACCATACTCTAGTGAAACTTTAACTGAAACAGAGGTACATGTAGATACAATACTCATCATATACTTCAAAACTGTTTACTGGCTACATTAAATGTAATTGCATTCTGCAAAACACTATAATATTTTTTTTTGAGCACCACTGTTTGCAGTCTCAAAGCTTCTGTCAGTATCACAAAAACGTTGTGTGACTTTTGCATTAGGGTTTGGCCAAAAATATCACCCTATAACCAGCCTCACAATATCTTCATGATGCCTTGGCAGTATTGGTTAGGTATAACCAAGCCAAAAAGTTCCTTCAGTATGACCTGAAATGCTTTCAAAAAGTTGCTACAAAATTAAAATATATATATTCAGTGGAATTTTCTACTGCACCTACTAACTCACTGACTGACTGACTGACTGCCTGCCTGCCTGCCTGCCTGCCTGCCTGCCTGCCTGCCTGCCTGCCTGCCTGCCTGCCTGCCTGCCTACCTGACTGAATGACTGAATGACTGACTGAATGACTGACTGACTGACTGACTGACTGACTGACTGACTGACTGACTGACTGACTGACTGACTGACTGACTGACTGACTGACTGACTGACTGACTGACTGACTGACTGACTGACTGATTGACTGACTGACTGACTAATGCATTCAGACATGTAGCTAGCTATATAGCTACTACTATCTGCTCAGAGTGGCTTTAATAGTGTAGATCAGGACTTGTTTGTGCCCCTCCTCCTGGATCCACCCCTATACTGAGCATTCATTTTTCTAACATTTATAAAATGACTGAATGCCTACAAGGTGTCGATTCATGGTAACATGATGGATTCCCTACATTTGTAAATGGGAGTTGTCCAAATTTTCCATGGAGACTGGGTTGATTGCAGAAGCTACTGTTCTTAATTTGTAATGGGCTGAATGCAAAGTGTAATGGCCACTTCACTTTCCAGTCAATTATTTATAGTTCGGGCACATGTTCAGACGAAAACATTAACTCAGGTGCCACTCTTTCTTATGATGCAGTATGCACGGGTTCACCAGTGTTACAAAAAGGAAAACAAACAAGCACAAGGAAAAATTAAGAATTTTAAGTTCGATTAGGGATCATAGAAAAAAGGGGGAAACAAAGTGAGGTCGCCAACACCTGTAGATGTACTAATGTTTATGTTTAATGATTACTAGTGACATTTAATCCTTAATTCAGAAGTCATGGGTATGAATTAGGGATTAAACATCCACTAGTATATTTGCAACTGTAGGCGACCTCCCTTGTTTCCCTCCTTTTTCCTATGATCCCTTATCAAACTCAAAATTCCTAATTTTCCTTATAACTGTAAATTATAGTCCCTCAAGTACATAGGCTAATGTACAAGTTGTGATTATGGTAACCTTATGCACAAATACTGCATGACCTATACTGAAATGCAAATGCTTCATATTCATAACAGCCTACACATCCAATCATGACAACATAATAACTTTTCCTTACCAAATTCTCCACTTCAGCACTTGTGCGTATTGTGAACTGAAGTTGCCCAATTAGCCTAATAGCATAATACATGGACAGGCCCACCAGTGCTGGATCAACACCTAAATATAAATAATCAATCACACTTACATCTATAACTTACTACAGTGTAGTACTATACAAGTTTAGGAAATTGTGGGACCATAATGAAGTATTGTAAGACATACAATCACTTGCAGTGTCTAAATTTTTCCTTTCCTTTGAGTTGTCATTAAAGTCAAAGGACAAGAAATTAACTACACAATTTTTTACTTTGCTGTTCACTTCAAAGGAGTGAAAAAGTCACACCTAGTAATAGAATGATGTATATAGTTCATTTTTATATGAACGCAGATCTAGACGTATAATAAAGCCATTCATGTTGCAGTGGAGGAGATCTAGGACTTTCAAACATGGAGGCCCAGATCGAGACATGACCCCAAAAAATTGTAGAAGCTTTCAGGAATTTATGCTACTTTTGTAATCACAGTTAAAGCAATATTTAAAATTGTGAACTAAAACTAACTTAGTCTAATTGCAGCTTTGTTACTTGACTGGTCTGTATATTAGAGTGTCTCATTTAGTTTTAAGAAATGTGAGATGAAAAGCTGAAGGATTAGTAGCTATAATGGATGTCACTTAAATGCAATTACATGCATGCTGCTGAAATATAGTGCATTGTATTGTTTGCCACAATAAATCATCAAGGCAGAAATAAATTATAACTACATTCTGTGCTAGCTAGATTGCTAAATGAGCCAGTGAGCTAAATTTAAATGAGGATTTAAACTAAAACTACTGAAACCCATCTAAAGTACCAGTGCATGGTGCAAAATGCAATCTTACACTTGGCTTTGTGGCAAGGAGATATCAAAAAGCAAATATATATGCATATACAAAATAAACAAACTTACTATCTGTAAGTGGAATAGATGCAAACATTACAACTGCAACAAACAATCCTCCAATCGTGTCAACTCTTAGACCAAACCAGGGGGAAATAGCAATCTTAATATGCCAACTCTTACTGTGCTCATTCTGATAATAATGTAACTTGTTAACAAATTTATTTTGTTCTTTATAAGCTCTGATAGTTGTTAATCCATTAACTGTGGCTGAGATGTGTGAATACAATGGACTACGAGCTATAAGAAACATATGAAAATCCACATAATCAATTGTCCCTTTACCTATTGCTTCAATTCTTTGCACATCTCTGGAAGCATACAGAAAATAGTGACGCAACAGGAGGAGCAGTATGATAATAATTATAGCCGGAATTATAAGCCAAAAATTAGCAATACATGCAATGATCACACCAGATGATGCCTCCATTAGCGTCTGTACAAAATAATACTAGCACCAGACTGGTAGCTACTGGCAAACTAACTTACCGAAAAGAAGAAAACAAATTGATTAGGAAGAACATTATCCATATTTCCGGTGTCAGCTGAGAATCTGTTTAAAACACGGCCTACAAAAAATATGTGTGATTCACTTATATACAACCACTAGAAATTAATTTACCAAAACAGCACTATTATACAACTGTATAAAATATATTACTTCTACTAACAAATGATTTGGAAAATAACAGCTGAAATATTTTGCAGCTACACTGGAGTCAGGCACCAGGCATGGCTTCATTGTCTGCAGAAACCAGTCGTATATGTAATGCCAGACTCTAAATTAGCTTTTAAATTATCACATCAATACACACAGTAATTAAGTGACAAAGAAAGCTGGTGTGCTGCACCAGTGTGTTAATAACAGGAAGGCACAATTTTGCAGTGGAGTTGTTCATCGGGTAAAGTAGACAAATTTTAATGACATCCCCACAGCCATTCCCAAGGTACGCAAAATTATTGATGGTAAATTTTTCTTTGCTTCTCCTTTTTTCACACAAATTATAAAATCACTATAAATGTATAAAATAGTTGCCTTTGAAAATTTGGCAGTATGTTATAAGTATGTTATACTTATATAACATACTGCAGTCTTGAAGGCAAAATTATGAAGCAATATCAAATTTTTAAGGAGTGATGAACGATTTTTACAAACAAATAGATTTATATGTTTATCATACCTACAAAATGAACTGCCATTGAAAATCAGTTGTAGATGTGATTTTCATAAGGATATCTTTTTAAAAATCAACGTATATAAGTTGTAGTTCTAGCACAAGTAGGAATCATGTTTTCAATAAAACAGTCACTCATATTAAATATACGTATCTTGCAGTGGAGATTCTAGAACTTGCTATATAACACACTTATGTGTGCTGTATTAGAATTAACCATTCTATAGATTTTAAAAATTGTAACATATCAAACAAAAAACAATTCAATATACGTGGTGTACTTAGCTAAAACTGTTACAGTACCAATTTTTTCTTCAGAAATCACTATATCAAGAACAAGAAAAATGAGAAGTCAGCAGATTTAAAGGGGGTCAAAGGAAGGACTCAACCCCCTCAAAATAATGCATGTCAGTTATGCTGTAAATGATATGAATATCTCATCCAGTGGGATGCCTTATCTTTCCATAGCTATACAACTGTTGTTGGGCATTGCCAAGCAGTCTTTATCATGTGATTGCTGTAGTTTCAACAGCAAGCCAATTGAAACCTACAATTAACTATATTTGAGTGCTATATATGAGCATTTAATGCACAGTGTCAATAGAGAATTCAGATGGACATAGATTATACACAGCTATTTAAAATTTTTAATTGAATAGGGCAAAACCTACAGTAGGTATGACACTCTCGTCAATGTTGCCACTTCCACAGATTAAGGGTTTGCACAAGCTTATAGTTGCATTACATCTGCTTGCTCACAGTTTATGTCCATGCAAATTCAAGCTAAAACACTTGACAACCGCAGTGAGAGTTTTATGACACTTACCTAGTTATCTGGTTAAGTAGCTATGCAAACTTTTATAACACACACAGTGACATTTCTTAAACACCTTAGGTATTCAGAGTTTGTCAATACCTTCATGGGCACAGTATGGTTAGATCATTAACTGCCTAGCTACTACTATATATCACTACTATGTTTATGTGTATATAGATGTGTATCACTATTATACAATTGTATAAGGTAGCTCAGTTTGACATTATTGCTTTTTGAATATTGGACATACTCACATTTTGACCCCCCCTCCCTTTTCCAAAAGTCTGCATACAATACTAACAATTTTATTGGACTGCTTTGTTGTACATTGCAACACATAGTATCATAAATACTATTTGATTGAGACCATAACTTTTCTTACCTACTGGATTAGTGTCAAAAAACAATATTGGCGCTCGTAGTACTGATCTGAACATTTCATTATGTAAGTTGCGAGATGCTCTCAGACAAGATACAAAGCCAAATACTGATTTAACCACAGTGATCAATATTGATCCCCCCACTATTGCTCCAAATATTCCAATCCACTGGTTAGTGGTCAGGTCAAAGTTAGAGGTGTCGTCGAATGTGACATTATCAAGTCGTGGAGAACAACTTTCACCTTCAGTGGCCCTGAGCAAAGAAAGGTTCCATACAGCTTATAAGAAGGTCAATTCCTTACCATACTGACAACCACCAAGTAGTGGTCACAATGCTACCCTATATGGCAATACTACATAATAAAGAAGTGCTATGTAGATAATACCTGGGATGCTAAAAACACTGCAATAAGAAGGAGCACCAATATTGTATTTCCTCCAGCCTTAATATAAGTGAAGTAGGTCTTGTTAGAAATTTTTCCATGAGCTCTCTCTTCCTCTGGTTCTGTATTATGCTGGTTCTAAGTACATTTAATGTTACTAGTGATGCATAATGCTACATACATACTTCTGAATCTTTTCCTCTGATAGGTTCAGTCTCATTATGGACTGATATCACAGAGCACAACGATGGCACAGTATACAGAGATGCTCCCTCTAACTCCAGATCACTACTTGGTTTGTCACTATCTGAGTTCTCTAGTTTTGTATGTTTTCTAAAGTTTTCTATTGGTAAGAGATGTGCATTATCTCCACCCTTGTCAGATTCTTTGTTCATCTCTGTTGTATCTTCACATTCATCTACCACAATATCTGGCTGTTTAGTACTATCCTTCTCTATATCATCAAATAGTTCGGTTGGATCCATTCCACTTGATGTTAACTGCTCATAACTACCATACCCTTGTACACAACCCTTTAAACGTTAGGTCACAGAGCATTACAAAGTTAAGGCAAGCACAAACCTCCTTTAGCACTAGGATGGAGTTTGCATGTTGAGCATATTGTAACTGATGAGTGACCAGTACAACTAATTTATCAGACAAAACTCCACATACACATCTGTAAAATGGTAAATTTAAATAAACTGACATTCACACAAATGTACACACATCATACAGTAGTACTGTATATTAGGGATCATATATGGTGGTTTGCACTTTCTCACAAAACAAAAGGTTGGTCAGAAACCAGCCTCATAGTGCTTTGTCCAAAAAGTGCTTTCATAGCAGCCAAAAACACTTCTGAACTGCCTGCCTACCTGCCTGCCTGCCTGATGACTTCAGACAAGCATTACTCAGTAATGGCTAAGGCTACAGGTTTGATTGTTTCACTGTAAGACATCACTTCAGTCTGACAAGTGCCTTCTGGCACACATGCAATACGTACAATGCATGCATCACAGACTTGCCTTTGTTTTCCCACTGGCATCAATTCATTGTAGTGCATTATGGCTTCCCTCTGCTGACTATCCCATTTATAATGGAAGTTGTCCATTTTTTTCTGTATACTGGAATGATTGCAGATGCTTCTCACACTGTTCTTTGTTTGTAATGCTATGAAACAAGCTGAACATACAGTATAGCTGAAAACAAAATGCAATGGCCACTAGCAATTAATGGTTATGTATTGTAGGAATATACAGTCATTCAGTATTGGCCACACCTAATATCAGCTCTTTTAGTTAGTTGCCAGTTACTTTTACTACACCTTTTTATGATCAAGGTGTTTTGGTAGGGATTTATGTAGCTATGCTTGTATGTATATGCGTTTACTTACGCATCAAATAAGTGTCTACTCACTGCAGCATCTACTGCACTCAGAGGATCATCTAACAACATGATGTCACTGTCTCTGTACACAGCCCTACAATAATACATCACATTGCTGCTCACATAGTCTATATATTACATACCTGGCCAAGTTCACTCTAGCCTTCTGTCCACCACTAAGATTCACTCCTCGCTCTCCAATCAAGGTGTTCTCACCAAATGGCATTTCATCAATATCCTATCAACACAATATCACTTATCATTATTGCCAGTTACATTAATTTCTTCTCACCTTCTCCAGAGAGCAACACTCTAAAACTCTATTAAACCAAGGTTTATTATAAGCTTCACCAAATAAAATGTTTTCTTTTAGTGTTCCAGAAAATATCCATGGCTCTTGGCTTGTATAAGACACGGTACCCTTAGTGTCTACTGACCCATCTAATGCTTCTAGTTCTCCCAGTATACACTGCAGTATTGATGACTATAGAAGTCATAAAGTATGATGGTGATCAGGAAGAGCCAGCTAGTAGATAACATACCTTTCCTGATCCAACTGGACCAACTATTGCTAATAACCTGTTTGACTAGATGAATACACTTATGTAACAGCATAGGCCATTTTAAAAATATTGCTTTTACCTTATCAGTGGTGAAACTGATATTGTTCAATACTAGCTTCTCCCTTTCCTATGTTCAATGCAGCCAATGTACATACAAGTGATGCAATGTACCTCACTTGTGTCCAAGATGCTGTTAGGTTACTAACTACAATTGTGGGAGATAATTCATTAGACAATGATCCAAGTCCATAAGTTTCTTCTCCACTGGCCAGTTTTATAGTAGTCTTTTCACGATCAAGATGTGGTTTTCTTGTAGTATTATCTGGATCACCACTTCTTTCCACCATTTCATCTTCAAGCTCTGGTAGCAGCAGTAGTTTCTGCATTGGTAAAATAAGCATGGGATTTAGCACTAATTTTAATTGCATGCAAGGTTTCATTGATAATTGTTAGCTACAGTACCTAGATATATACAGTAGCTGACTGTGGCACTTAAAGCCTGAAATGGAAATATATTTTAGGATACTCAGTATTTCACATTTTAGATCAACCAGTGAAGATCCCTTATAAGATACACAAAGTGTAGCCATGTATGTATGTACAGTGTACATAGTCTTCAGTCATGATGACCAATAAAAACTTGAAGATACAAACACAAGTTAGAATTTTCTGTATGCACCTGACTTATTAACAATGAAAATACCTCTATTCTCTTTAACGCAACTGACATCTCTGCAGTATGCAATAAACAGTAGACCATCAGTTGCACTAAGAAACGCTTTGCAAAACTTAAGAGAATCAAACTAGTAAATACTTTCTTTGGAGTGAGGATGTTTCCCGAACCAGCATAAGTTGAGAAGATTGCAAAACTTAGTAAGCCAGTTGATGTGTAAAAAATTGCTAAATTGCAGCCATTGATTAGACTAGCTTGAGTGATGATCCTACTCTCCTTCCTAATATAACAGACCAAAAGCTAATAATGCATTATAAACCACTTTACTAACTTTCTGATTCCTTTCACATATTCATGGAATGCCCACTCCCATGCATACATCTTGATCAGTCTCATACCGCTGATGATCTCATTCATCACTTTCACTCTCCTGTCTGTCACTTTAGCAGACTTGAACCTGTACAAGCAGTATACACTTGTTCAAATTGTTATTACTGGCTTTACAGTTCCAGCACTGAGTGTCTGACAGCAACTTATGCTGCAGCCTTTGAATTACCAAACCTAGTAAACAGGAATTGAAGATCTTGACATTACTCAATACAACTAATAAGGCAAAACAGAAAATGGGCCAAGGAAAGGAAAATAACCCTTCCTATATCCCAGGATTCAAACTGCAGGCCACCCAATGTCTAGTTGAGCAAATGAAAAGTCATTGAATACGTTCCTTATGATGTATATGACAAGTAATCATGTGCCAACTAACTATCATGAATTGACCCAAACAATACACCGAAAATTAGGATTCAAGTTTAAAATATGTGGTATCCAACTTGGTAATATGTATATGTAGCTATCATATTTTACTATTCATTGACAATTTACAATCAGTGATAATTATAAATATTATTGCAGCCATTTCTTCCTTAAAGGGTGTATAAGCTCTTTATTTATAAGCCACTTCCTATTTACAGTCATTTAAGATTATGATTAATATAGAGAATGGTTAAGTACTTACACTTTTATGTAGCTACTAAAAAGACCTTTGTGGGTATCACACAAACCTGTACATTGCTTAATAAATGAATCTTTTTGCTCACCTCCACTTGGCATATATACGAATGGACACAAACTGTAGCAATGGCAAGAGCAAAAGAATCGCCAAAGCAGTTAAGCAACTTGGACCAGTTTCTCTCCACAACAGATACATGACAACAGGAATGAACAGTGGAACAGCCCACCACTCATGGATAAAATCAAAAGCCTGTAATAGACAACATACCAACATGCATCAATATTGATAATATATAACTATACCATATCAAATTTTTTAACATCATTGGAGCAAAGGTTTACAATACGTCCAATAGACTGTTGACTAATGGTAGACTGTGACAGCTTTACAACCTGATGATTACACACATCATGTAAACAAAAAGGTAGAATGGAAGACTATCTTGATTGGTGTGGCTGCGTAAATATAGTAAGAGGCAAGAACAAGATAAATTCAGGATATTACATAACTGAGTGGGAAAATTTATAAGGATGGAGGAAGACTTGCTATCAGACTGAACACTGATGTAAAACAGTGTTTGTTTGTAATGTTGCATGGGGTATTTTTAAACAACAGAGTCATAACTATCATGAATCATTGGAAAAGCTTGTTAATAATAATTATTATTATTATTATAATGAATGAATGACTTATAATACTTTCTGTGCAGAGTACAAGTGTCTTTGCTTGAGCTCAGTATTATGTGCTAAACGTATCATACAGAACACAAAAGGACATTATGTATGTACGTACCTTTGAATAAATTGCTGCAGTCAACACTATTCGGCACATCATTCCAATTCTATGCCCAATATAAAACACCCATGTGAATAAAACTACTGAACAACATGTCAATAGAGTTATTCCTGCAGCATAGAGGTATGCATTTCTGGTGACTATGTCTATCTCCTCTTCTTTTTGTTTGACCAATTCCGAACTATTAGAAGCCCTTAATGGAAAAAGCTCCTCTTCTAGACTATTCTTCTCACAGAAATATTGTGACAGATAACCCACAAGTACTGACTGGCCAATAGGAGGAAGGAGCTAATAATGCATATGTACAGTACTAAGCTATAAAAGACATGGTGACAATCCTAACCAACATAAAGAATAGGATTCCATGTACCAGTAGATTCCACTTGAAACAATGAAATAATGCGAACCACAGTCGAGGTGTTACATTCTTCTCAGCACGTTTCAATTCTTTTTCCCAAAATCTACAACAATAGTGTCACTATAATATACTGCCTTGAAACATTTCAATAGGTATATACACAAAATATATGATACATAGGTGAAGATAATGTCACTATATATTATCTAAATGCAAAGATGCAAACTAAACTATGTCTTGCGTTTCTTCAGTCAATAAAATTAATATTATATTGAATTCGTAACTAATGCTGTGCTTAAAAAATGGAAGGTGATGTAGCATGATATACGTGAACATATGCATGCATGCAAATTACCATAGGTTACTATGATTAAAGGTCTCTTGAGCTTGAGGTTGTACATTGCATGATTGATAGTTGTGAAAATAGTGAATATGAGCGGTGGCTATGCCTAGTTAGTGTCATATACACGCCATCAGGAAATTTACTGTAATTAATAACCAACTTGTTGAATTTCTCCAATAAAAGTTGTGATCTAATTCCTTCAGGTGTAGCATATAGATCATCTTGCTTTAGCTCCTGCTTGTATCCTAACCAGATCAGAGAGTGCACCCAACTATAGTAAAAGATAGGACAGTTGCCTTTTGTATTCAAAACAAAATGAATATATACACGATGAGAAACACAAAATAAATAGTTTCTATGTGTAAGCATGAAATGAAGTTGCAAGATACACATATAATCTAATAAGAAATACAGTGGCATTCATTGTCACTAGGAATTAACCTAATACCACGTGCACAAGTAGAGTAAGGTCTTTTAAGTGTAGGAAGTTCTAGGATCACCTCACAAGTTGTTTTTGGTTTCTTTACTAGAGTTACTAATGGAAGCAAAAATCTGATTAGTTACTCTTCTCCTACTAGTGAAGGCTAGCAACCAAAATGCAAACATTACAATTTTAAACTAGTAACACTTGAAATTCAACTCATAAACATTCAGTAAAAACTACATATGCAAGCAGTTCTAATTACCAAGTTCTGGGTGAAAACTATAATAATGTGTGTAAAACTTTATTAGACCAGAAAAGTGGTTTCCATCAACCATACTGGATCATGAACTTTGCATCTCCAATGATGCATCTGTATGGATATGATATTCACTATGCATTCATCGAATGCTAATGCAACATGAAGCATGACAACCATTTCATAAGTTTTGCAACTTTTCATAAATAGTGACGTTTTATATAGGTAAGAGTTTGTTATGTCATTATTACAGTATTAATTCACTATGTGTTATGATGATGATTATATACTGGGTCAAGACAGCATAGCTGATAATTGACCCAGGTAATTACAAACAAAAAAAAAAGAAAAAACATTTAACACATACATGCATACATAAAATTATTTATTGTGTGATGACAAGGTGGTTGGTAAAAATTTCTGTGGATTACTCTTCAATAAAGTTGTTAGGTAAAGTTCCATTCTCTTAATTTGAAGCTGTGCTGCTATAGCAAAAGCTATGTAGGATTATTTATTCTACCAGGTGGCTGTAGAGAGAAAATATCTAACGTGTGTCCAGCTACAAAAGTCATGTGTGAGTTTTTAAAGAATGCCAGTATTGTCAATGAAGCAAGCATCAGCAATATATTGTATGCATACATTTTCTGGCTGGGGGCGCACAAGAGACCATTAATAAGGCCTGCATTTTAAAAAAGCAATCAAAATGAAAAAAAAAGTATTATACAGAGCGTGCTAGCTATAAATAAAGTGTACGAGTTGGCCTATACACTTAGCTATTACAAAACAAAGAAAACATAGCCAGCCTACAATATTTTTATCTTTAAACAAACACCACTCATTATTTCGTTCAATAGGATGCTACAAGATTTCTTTCAGAAAATACCTTTTTCCTTGCATACGTACATAACATTCTTGCGTGCAAGCGGTGTAAGGATCTTGCAAAACTCTGCAAGCCTTTTATAAGCCGTTTCTTTTCATATGCAAGATCGTTATTCCTGGGCTGACATGAATTAACCAATATTAAACCCCAGTGCGTGGGAGTATCAAAGCGCCGCGCTGGGTTATAACTACCATACAGCTAGACAGAGCGGCGCTGCTACTGTACGATATATTAGTTATCACCCAGTGATAACTAACCTATCACCCTGTTGCGGAGCCAATCAGTCCGAGGCTCTTTCGTGACATCACTATAATAACCGCGAATGGCATTGTTTACCAATGGAACAAAGAGCCGAATAAGGAAATATTGATACAAAACACACCAATACAGCACTTAAAACTACCTAAATCTTACAAGAAAAGTGTTAATCCTTTACACAATAACACTACAAGTTACCAATACGATAGTTTAACAAATGTCAAGAATAGTACGTGACGATTTTCGCTCCAGCAATCACTCCCAACGGCCACTATGGTAAGAACTAACTTCCTCTAGCTTCATCGTTCTATCTCAGACTATGGTAGCCACTTGTTGGTCTTTATTTTTCTCTTGCACACCATGCGACACCACCATACCAATTTCTGACGAAGGCGAATCGTACCTGGAACCGCTGCTTCATAACACTGCCCTTCGCTACAGTTTGTAGGCAGTATGTAAGGTCTCTCTTGTAGCTACGAAGTAGAATCTCCAAACAATTTGGATGAAATCTTGAACACAGTGACAAGAACTCAAACCGGAACTTAATTTACTATCCGTAAACTTTTGCGCACTCCCACGCACTGGGATATAAAACAGTTATATCCCGTGTGCTCGGATGATATCATTGTTATTACACTCTTCCTCGGCTCCACCTCGGACTTTTATTATTATTATTATTTTATTACTAGGACCGTGTCACATACAACCAAGTACATACACCAACGTGACAGCCCCCCGGTGAGGCTATTAGGTGGTGAATGCATTATCCCCAAATCAACTCAATATGTCACAATAGTGACAGATATAACACAATAGTGGCATCGTAACTAAAGGCCACCAGTAGCTAAATGCCAGTACATCATTGGTGTGGTATAAATGGCACAGTGATGTGTACAAAGTATATGTATACAAAACATACAGGAGAGAACTATACATTATTGCAGTATTGTATGCAGCAATACATTATAGGCAACATCACCATGCAGATAAAAATTATTAGCCAATATACAGCAATGCATATCAACATCAACTAGAGCTAAGTAAGGTTCATCAGTGATGTAGCAATGGCACAGTGATGGGTGACACACTATAGTTATGCATACACAACTTTCAGGAGATAGCTACACAATGCTGTAGGCGTATGCAAGCCAGATGAACCAGATAAAGGAAGACAGCCAAGCCACTAGAGCCTAGTAGCTACGCCAGGTGAAGGAAAAAAAGATTAAGCACGTATTGAATTGCCTGACACCAACACAAAGAAAGTTCGCCATGCCAGCTGCACAAGACAAAATTGTTTACTTGTATTTTATATGTAACTGTAAGCTTATTGTAAAGAGCGTGGCATATGTCAGTTTAATGTTTTCTTGTATTGTTTATTTACGTGAATTAATCCACTGGCAGCTGGCATGGAGACTTGAGATGTTACAAACATAAAAACTTACTTGTAATCTTCTTGTTTACACAAGTGGCTTCTGGCTCTCCTGCAAGGGCATCACTAAATCTTCGCGCAATATGTAAGTAATTAAGCAAGGGTGTGGTACTGGGCGTTATATAGAATTACACGTATGGTCAAGTCATTAGCACAAACAGGAGCGACGATTATACGTTTGTGCCTTCATTCACAGGCGAATCTATCCCCGGTTAGTTCATGTCTCTAGGCCTCGTCGTTTTCTCAAACATTAATTATTAATTATTTATTTATTTATTTATGACGTAATTTTAACCGCGTTTCGTATTATTCTTAGTACTTGGTTGTATAATTATTAAAGCTTTACAGTGGCCTGCACTGAAGGTCTGACAGCAACATGTGCTGCAGCCTTTGGATTAACCTAACCTAACACACTGGAACTGGAGACTTAAAGATTACATGACCTAGCTAACAATAAGGTGAAACAGAAAAGGGTCAAAGAAAGGAAAAAAAATCCCTCCTACCCCAGGATTCGAACTGCAGGCCACCCAATGTCTAGTCGAGCGCCACACTCAGTCTCCTCCAGGAGGGATGGATTTTCTTCCTTTAAACCTAAGTATTTATTATTATTAAAGCTTTACTCGTGTAATAACAATGATATCACCCTCGTATCGGGATATAACTATAACATCTACCCTGCATGCATGGAGCTTATATAATAATTACCACTTTGAGATTACTTCGAGACAATTGTATCACTCATTGTTGATGACTCTATGTGTGGCAGAAGTTTGACTGGATCACGCCATTCAAGGTAGATATTAGCCGTATCGGTACGAATGCTTCCAATAACTATAGTTATGATCCACTGTAGCTATATAGGCCTCTAGAACCCAAAACTATAAGCTTACTATCGTTCAGTAAAGGCGCTTTGTTGGCTATAGAGGCATTCGATATATACTTGACTTTAGAATCGCTGGCTAACTATTAGTATTGGATTTGGATTTGATTACTGTCCAGCACTTGCAATCTGTGCTGGGGGTGGTAGGAAAGGGCAGTCCATCAAGCCCGGGGAAAAAAATAAATTACTGTGTAAGCCAGCCGTATGCCGATACAACACAAGGGGTGCAACTGCACAACCCCATGCACTGATAATTGTCTAAATGTTCGGTACAGCCGCTAGCATTACAGCTAAATCATTGCAGACCTTCAGTGCTGGTCACTGTAAAGCATTAATACAATACAATAATACAATACAAAATTCTGCATGCGTGTATGTACCTGAAGAAAAGTTTAGAGAACACATTCGCCTTCTTTCTAGGGTCATTAGCAGGTTTCTCGAACACGAAGTCTGTATGACTCTTAGTATCCATGTGGACTCTCTCCCATGCATGCACTGCATGTACTATTCAAGTGGTTGCCGCTGTACTCAGTCAATCATTGTAGAGTGTAGTTTTGCAGTTCGTATTTATATAGGTCTATGCACTCGTAAAACCCGCTTGCAGTAGCTATACTTACGTAATTATACCGCAGGAATGTAAATTCCGTTAAATAGTTTTGATTGTATGATGACGTCATAAATTGTATCTAAAGCTGTCAGTCACTTTAATGTTAGTGACGTCACATACTGTGTTTTCTTTATTTTTATGTATTTGTTTATTTAATGCTATCTTAAATATTATATATTTAAATAATTTATGGCCAGTGTAAAAAAAATTCCTTTTTTATTTATTATTATTACTTTGCAACACCATATGCAAGATTACAGAATTAAAAAATGGTTGTACGATAACATTAATTAATGCTGCAGATGCCCTTCCACCTCGATATGGTGGTTTGGGTATCATAAACCCAACTCTTATTGCAGCTGAGGAGTATTCAGCCTCGTGTCACATTGCTGAGCCTCTTTCACAATTCATTCTGGACCGGGGTATCAATTCGGCTATTGTTAAAACAGAACAGCTATCTCGCAAGTCCGCAATCCGCAATTCCAAATCTTCCAACTATTCGGATAGATCTTCCAGTTTGCGTACCCACTTAGATCCCTCCTCTCAACGCGCTTTAGATCTAGCCTCAGCCAAAGGGGCCTCCAACTGGCTTACCACCAGGCCCCTACAGGAACATGGCTTTGCACTGCATAAGTCCGCGTTTCACGATGCCGTGGCACTACGTTATGGGTGGTCTCCTCAGCGGACTCCTGCTCACTGTGCATGTGGGACTTCCTTTTCAGTGGAGCATGCTTTATCCTGTCCCAAGGGTGGCTTACCTTCTATCCGACACAATGAGATCAGAGATCTAACTGCTACCCTGTTGACTGAAGTATGCTCTCAGGTAGCTGTTGAACCAGAGCTCCAGCCGGTTTCACAGCAGGACTACCCTGCTTCTGCCAATATCCAAGATGGTGCCCGTCTTGACATCGCCATGAATGGTTTTTGGGGTGGAAGAAGTGAAAGATGTTTTGTGGATGTGCGGGTGTTCAACCCTCTGGCTGCTTCTAATGCGTCCTCATCACTGGCCTCCTGTTATCGGAGGCACGAGAACATTAAGAAACGTGCGTATGCTCAGAGAATTCGTGAGGAGGAGCATGCCTCTTTTACCCCCCTGGTAATGTCTGCCTCTGGTGGTCTGGCTCATGAGGCTTCTGTTTTTTATCAACGCTTGGCTCATCAACTTTCAAACAAGTGGGGCGATGATTACTCTGTTGTCATGGGGTGGTTAAGGTGCTGTCTATCTTTTTCTCTTTTTTTTTTTTTTTTTTTTTTTTTTATTTTTTTACCCGGGCTTGATGGACTGCCCTTGCCTACCACCCCCAGCACATAAATGGCCTGTGCTGGACAAACCGGGACTTTCTTAGTCCACGGCAAACTGAGACTCTGCCCGAATCAGCTCCACAATTGGGGGAGTCTTAACATAGTGACCGATGGATGAGCGGGCTCCGCGGATGCATTGTACGGTACCGCTCAAAGCCAACGTCGCACGAAACCCTGGGGTGCACGCGAGCGACTACGCTATGACTTTGGAGTACTTTCGTGCACAAGCTTACACAGCCCCAGCGCAGACTCGCACGTCAATGGGAGCGGTTTTCTTAATAATTAATACACTTGCATGTTAGCTGCACAATCGCTACTCCATGCAAGCATGTTAGCGAAAACAGAGCCATTGCAACAATACCGGTTGTTTTGCGTATAGCACGAATAGTAGGTTTTACGTTTAGTATAGCATGAATATATAGTAGGTTTTGCGCCTTTGTCGACCGCCACAAATGCTTCAAGTTGTTTCAAGGACCATTCCTGGACTACTGAAAAGCAAACAAGAACGTCACGTGTTGAGTCACTATCCGGGCGATCGAGTCCACTCGAGTGCTCTCAGCTAGCTAATTATAATTCTCCGTGGGGAAAACCCAGCAGGTGGTTGACAAAAGCACAGCTAATGTTATTAACTTACATTATAATAACGACAACTATTGAACATAAATTTATACTTACCAGGAAAATTAGGCTGCCAGTGCTCAAGAGAGCTGAAACAATTTTGTAGCCTGGTTTATTTTCACACGCGTTCACTTACGACGTTTTGATTAAAAGCCGCAGTCTTTACGTATGTTAAGCTACCATGCGGATTTTAATCAAGTTGTTTATATTATATAGGCTATATGTATAGACTTGACATGCAAATATAATTATTGTTGCGTATCATCAATATTACAGGTGTTGCTAGCCATGCCTGAGGACGCGAAGATAGCTTGACGGTCTACAAGTTAGCCAGACGACGGGTGAAGTCTCCAAAGAAGAACCTTCAACGTTGTATAATGTGATTTTAAGTGTTTACGTATAACCTATATTCTATATTAATCATAGAGCAGGATGTTTTTAATTAGCATAATGTTCTTGCGTTGGCGTGGCCGAGGGCGTGGCTAGCCACTGGCCGGGGAACGTGATCCAATACCGCACTTCTTAGCCTATAAGAGAGGGAGAGAAACCATCAATATTTACGAATAGCAAGGTTGTGTTACAAAATATTATAGCTACCCATTGAGTGAGTCCTCGACGCTGTGACAGTAGAAAACACACGTGACAATAAAGTAACTTGTGTACAACCTATATGGTAGTCTGTCGGCGCCCGCCCCTTTGCATAGAGTGGTCGGGCGCCGCCAGACTATATAAATGGCACAATTATAATAATTCAAGCGTAGCTTGCAGAATGCCTCGTATGGATGTAGCAACCAGGAAGAGAGTAATTGTACTGCATAGAGCTGGATATACCCTAGGAACCATTTGGAAACGACTGCAACAAGAAAGGATTAAAGTAACACTCAGAAGCTTGCAGCGGTTGCTGAAAAAATTTAAGAAGCATCACATTATCACCGACTTGCCTCGACAACATAAGTCCCGTAAAATAACCGCAAATATGAGCAAGATGATTGATAGTATGCTACAGGACAATGATGAACTTACTGCTAGACAGATTCGTGAAAAGTTAGAAAAGAAGTTTCCATCTTTGCGAGTTTCTCTAGCTACAGTAAAGCGGTCTCGTAGAGAAAATGGTTGGGTATGTACTCGTCCCCATTATTGCCAGCTGATTCGAGAAGCTAATAAAGCAAAAAGAGTAGCGTGGTGTAAAAAGCAATTAGAAAACTGTGAGCAGTTTGAAGATGTTATCTTCAGTGACGAATGCACAGTTCAATTAGATCACCATGGTAGACTGTGCTTTAGAAAGCAAAACCAAAAGAGGATACTGAAACAACGACCAAAACACCCTGCAAAGGTTCACATTTGGGGTGGCATTTCGGTTAGAGGAGCAACCCAAATTGTTATCTTTACTGGGATTATGAACGCTGTGAAGTATGTACAGCTACATAGCTGTAGATAACAATTGCAGGTATTAGTTAACATAATATTATACTTGTGCAGGTATCGCAAGGTATTGGAATCATCACTGCTGTTATTTTTGAAAAAGTGCTATCCACGGGGTCATAGACTACAGCAAGATAACGACCCCAAGCACACCAGCAAGTACATTGGAAGATTTTTTGCAGCTAAGAAGATTAATTGGTGGAAAACGCCTGCAGAATCTCCTGACATTAACCCCATCGAAAATGTATGGGGATCACTGAAACAGTTTTTAAGAAGCTCTTACAAGCCATTAAACCTTGAAGAGTTAAAGGAGGGCATTCAGCAATTTTGGCAGACACTGACTCCAACTGTTTGTAAAAAGTACATTGGGCATTTGCATAAAGTGATACCAAGGATTATAGAGGTGGAGGGAAATCCAAGTGGATATTGATACAATTAAGTTCTGTAGAATACTTAACTACATAGCTATACTTTATATACATTTTTTATGCATTGACTTCAGTAATAATTAAGCAGAAATGAATTATTCATGAAAAGGAAACAGTAATCACTTATTAATTGGGATAACAGTAATCATCTAGATAGTTATTACTAACGTTTCTGAAGTATTCACTGTGGTGGTTGTTGTCTACTAGGTTTGTTTATCAGCCTCCTACAACTTTCATCGATAGAAACGACGCAGGCAGCCCACTCTTTTCTTTCATTTTCATACCCCTGGAGAGGAAAGAACTGGAATGTCAAAGATCGGATATATTGAATCATTTGAGGATTTAACTGTGATTTTCTACCCTTTCCAGACACATTGGATGAGCACCTCACCGAAACAGTGAATAATCTTCTGACTAAGTTGACAGAAAAGTTGCGCCTAGAGCAACTAGTATTGTAAATGGATGTGAGCTCCATGTTTGATAAAGCCGTAGTGGGCATTGGAACTGGTACCATACGGTTAGGGGTAGGAGGGGTCCTCACAGAATTTGGTGTGGGATCTGTAGCATTTGTCCCTTGATCTGGTACCAAACAGGCAGGGGTAGGAGGGTTCCTCACAAAACATTGTACAGAATTTGGTGTCACTGCAATGGGATCCATAGCATTTGTCCCTTGTACTGATACCATACAGGTAGGGGTAGGAGGGGTCCTCACTAAAGGCTGTACAGAATTCGGATTCACTGCAATGGGGTCCGTAGCATTTGTCCCTTGATCAAGTAGTACTCCAGCTGGTACCATACGATTAGGAGTAGGAGGGGTCCTCACAGAATTTGGTGTAATTACCACAGGCACTGTAACATTCGTCCCTTGATCAATTGTAGGGTTGGCTTCAGCAATAGTTGACTCATGACTAGGTGGTATCATATTCTCTTCAGCATTTGGCGGTAGCTCCCCCTGATAAGGCTCTGCAGTGGTAGTAAGTGGACTAAGTGATGACTGGTGACTTGGTGGTATCATAATACACTCTGTTGGGGATGGAACTTGTACACTTGACGAATTGAATCCAACTGATATGGTATCGGTGGGATTGAACATTTTCGTAAGAATAGACGCAAGAGTTTTTTGCGAATCCTCTACTGCTTTTGTCAGCTTCCCAACAGTTGAATTGAGCTCCACTAAAGACTTCTTCTATAAAAAAGAAAAAGTTTTATGATTTTTTCAGAGACTTAGCTACTTAAACTGAACTACATTAGTGTGCCAATATTATAAGTTGTGTCATGATTTATGCTTTTAATTAATATTAGTGAATGGGTGAGTCTATACAAAAATTATTAATGCATGTAGAGAATCAAATATATGCAATAAGAAGGTAGTCATGACTGTGCTTTACATACAAAAAAAAATTGTTAGCTTCTGCTTTTTTCTGTATTTGTTCTAAGCACTGATGTTGTTCAGGATGACATCAGTGAAATTTATTGTAGCTATATGCATACTTTTGATTCCCCACAAGCATTAGCACAAGTATGTATTTCTTACCTGTTCAGTGCTTTCAATTTTTAATTCCTTCTTTAGCTCATGAATATCTAATTCCTGCTGGAAAAAATTAAAATTAACAACGGTAACTAAAGTAACTATGTAAATGGAAGCATTTTAGGACTACTCAAATTTTCCACAGTTATAGTTAGAACGAGCCGACAAGGTTTCTACGTGATTTAATGACCTGATTTATGGGTAGTTGAGCCCACATCATCAGAGGGGCACTAAATCATAGAAACTGAAGTCGGCCCATTTTAAGTAGTTTAGAAAGTTTCTCTGAGCGTAGCAGGCAAAGAAAGATTGAGAGAAAGTGGCACTAAGGGTACTCGAATCGAGATTTTTTCGAGGTGTCAACACCATACCATAGTAGCTACTATGCCTAGAAGAACGGCGCCAATGATGATTGTCTAGTGTAGAAAGTAAGCTATAACAAGTGGCAAAATGGCTGTTAGCATTATGAGATATCTGTTAAGTTTGTTAATCGGCAGCGCCACACTAACATCGCATTGTGCCCAGTTATACTGAAGTGGTGTGTTGGCTAGCCAGTATTGTAAGCCTTTAGAAACTTCTGATCGAGTGAAGTGAGTACTGGAGAGTAAAAGAAAGTAGCAAACTCTGTAGCTGTTGTTGTCAGAGTCGAGTTGCTGATAGTAAGTGTCAGCCACGCCACCATGTGGCAATAGAACGATCAGCCCAAATATTGTGTGTCTTGTCCATAAAGTAAGCTAACAGTGAAGGTACTGTGTATTTGGCTTTTGCCGACTTTTGTTTGATGAATGTAGTAAACAACCACTGGCGAGACCACAGGTTACTAAGTGGTTAGTAACCCCATCGCAGGTTTCTATTGGATTTAGTAACCTTATTAAGCATCTAGAGAAATTATACGTAATTTTCTAAGGGAGAATAAGTTATACATCCATGATGTTTAGCGTATGACTGGTTATGCAAGTCTTGCACCTATCATACTGAGTAATAAAGTTAGCTCAAACTATTATATTATTAGCCAAGTATTCAAGTGAGTTTCAAATATACTGATAATCCTAATGCTAATAGAGCTACGTTTATGATAGATATAATAGTAAAGTACCTCAGGTTGCACAGCTATCACAGATTTTCAAGATCCATGCTATAAAATGCCACGTTTCGTGTGACTTACTGCCAACTAAAATGGTTACAAGACAGTAGTCAGCATCCATAATTTCACATGTTATGCTGCTGTGCAACATAAGGAACCAAGAACTGCACAACTTGAAAGGGCTATACATAGTATACATTTTGAAGTACACACCTGTCTACCACCAGTGTAGTGGTGCACGGAACGGTCACGCTCACGATCACTCGAATCCATAGCCATCGGTACCACAATTTCCTATGTAAAATTACAATAATTAAATGACCAAGTTTTCCAATGCTAGTACACAGTACATACTTTGTTCACTGCTCCAAAAGAATCTCTCGTATGCTGTAATTAAATAAATTAAAACAAATTTAATGTAAGAATTTACATAGACCATCTCAAGCAAACAACAACATAGGTTGCAGATTTCTTTTATCGTCTGATCTGTACATTGACTATGCTGAAAATACACTACTGGGTCAACAGTACCATACAAATTAGCATATTAACTTTTTCTCAGAGCACTAGTTATTCATTTATTCCTTTTTAAGTGTTGAACGTGTATCGGTACACCTAAGATGGCTTTTGCTGGGGGCAATAATTTAGTACATGAACTTGAGCAATTTTCTTGTTTGACACACTGCCCTGGTAGTCAGATAATTCAACATCAACAGTTTCCTACAACAATCATTCATCATCACTAGACAAAGCAGTGGTGATAGTTTTTTTTGACTATACAGTATTGTGCATCAAAGTGAATCCATCCAATAATTGATGGTACACAAGAAACAAAACACTAGGCACAAAAAGGCTACAAAATCTGACTGAAACACAGTGTCAGCCTATACAATCAACCAACTCTGCGAAGCCCAAAACTACACAATTACACAATGTAAGTATGGTTATTACAAACCCACTGCTAGATAACAGCTAAGAAAACTGTGCTTTTAAAGAAAAGTACCCACTTCAATATCATCTTCACTGTATTCATCATCAACATTTTTGTGCTGATCTATGATCTAGAGGATACATTAATTAACAATTGTACATATATTTAAAGCACTTACAATGTCATTCCAAGTATCCAAATCATCTGATGTCATCTATAAAATACAAAAATACAGTACTTTTTAGCACGGTAATGTATTTACACATACTTCAATTTCATTCATGGGAATTTCTTGTATGGGAGCTTCACCAACCTTTAAAATAAAATCATCATCATCCTGCTATATAAGATATATTTTAGTAATGAATATGTGTCAGATCTTGGTACTATGTATACTCACTTGCTTTGCTTTCTTTGATCGCTGCTTTTGTTTGCCTTTCTTTGTAGTTTCCTAGAAAACAAGCATCAAACTTGGTCACATAATAAGAAATGGATACATTTTTGGTCTTCTGTGGTTGTTGCTTGCCCATTCTCCCGGCCTCCTGAAAGATTTTATAAATCATGCACAATAAACATAAAACACCTGCACATACATTGTCATGTTTCATGCTTTTATCTTCATTGTTGTTTACCTAAAGGGAACAATAACAAATTATTGAAGCACCTATATATATGTTAAACTTGCACATGAAGCACATTCATACTTGTATCAGTTTTCTTTTTCTTCTTCTTTTCGTTTTCTTTCTTCCTATTTCTTCACTCATACTTTGAGCTTCATTAGTCTATGATTGATCTACTATAATGAAATTTTCAAATGGACATATACCTACATCAATCAATTTCCTTCCTACAACAGCTTTCTCCTTTGTGACGTTCTGTTTAACTCCTCTGTTCTCCTTTTCTTCATCATTCAGCAATTCGTCTTCTTTTTTATTGCAACAATCTTTTGATCCTACAACAGAGAATATAACACAACAATAATATGAACTGCATGGCTTGGTCTCTTGTTCATTTCTTTTATAGCATATGGGCAGATTGTGGTAGGAACTTGTAAGACAATTTAATAATACACTCCTATCAATTATCCAAGCTCTATATTGGCTGTATATCAATGGTGCATGAATTTGTGAGAGTTACGTAAATCTTAGCTTTGCATTTCACAGACATACACATTTATTAGGTGCTCACAGTGTTTCTGTTAGAATGCACGACATGATACATAGGTACAGAAAAATAGAATTGATCAGTCACTATAGGAAACCACATTTTCCAGGTTAGGTTATCCCATTTGCATCCATGAAACTGCAAATTGTGAATATAGATGTAGCTTATGCGGTATAACAACAACCCCTTAGTGGACCAGTGATCCACTACACAAATCCATTCATAAATGAATTAAAGACCTTCTGACACCCGTGATGGAAGTATATTTACCTGCCATAACAAAAGTAGCTGGGTACAAAACTCCATCGTCCCACAGCACAATACAACTATCTCCTTCAGATAGCTTTTTAATATCTGATTGTATCCGAAAATCTTCTACAACAGACGTACACCCCTCCTCCTCATCAAATCGAACAACAGCATGATCACATGCATCTACAGTAAAACAATTGATCAATATGTACAAAATATTGCCAACAAACAGGTTCTCACAGGTGCATGTTTATGTGTGTAAGTATATATCTCATGCAAGTTCTGATACTGCTATGGATTATTGACCTATTACTGAGTGATCAAGCAAGTAGACACTAGACCAGAACATAAATTTCACAAATCACTGCAGATAATCATTGATATGTGGTAGCTTTGAGTTGACCAGTGAATTTTCAAGGTCCAGGATGCCACCAGATAGTACTCCCACAACATTATTTACAGCCAGTTTATACACCATAAACCACTAATTGCCCATAATTTGTGGTATATGTTTATCTAATTTCAAATGACCATGGTTCTTTTTTGGAAATTTAATGTTAAAGTGCAAAAAGACATCATGGATTATACAACGCTGGTTGTACGTAATAGTAAATCCAGCTACTACATGTACCTACATGTTCAGTGTAGGTGCTGTGTTCAATAAAAGATACAATTTATTACTGTAACAGTTCACACACAAATGCCATGTAACTTACATACCACTCACCATATCAACCAGAAGGCATACAATTGACCACAAATTACAACCACCTAGTGGTTTTCTGTATAAGGTAGTATTGACTAGAGAAGTAGTTCTTTGGCTTTGGTACCAAGTACATGTACTGTTCTAAGCTTCTGTACGATATAAATGAAGTTTCAGTGCTTGGTGTTTCCTAAGAAGTTAGTCAATTTTGGCAATTTGTCAGGCAGCCATGGTACAGTGAAGATATGGACACAATGCAGTTCAGCAAACTCATTACAGAGATGTGCTAATACAGCATGACCAGTAGCAAAGTACTATATAGAATTATAAGAAATGTCTATGACTTGTGTAGGCCTCTAAAAGCACACTTTGAATTTTACAGAGTATAAAATTATTTTTGAAATATATTGCATTCAGTCATGGGTTAAGTTAATTTCATTAGTCAGGAAAGTTTAATTAGGTGGGTTCAAACTAAACAAACACAGATGTTCCTCCTTAAACCAGAAGCCTGTAAACACAAAATGCTAATCCCTGTCAAACTTACCACTAATTGATATAGCAATTTGTGGTGCATAATCCAGGGTCAACAGAATTATACTCTGAGCCAACTTTAAATATGCTATAAAGCACAAACAAAAGAGCTGGGTGGATCTGACTGAGTTATCTTTAGGTCTAATGTTTTTGTTTGATAACTAGCATTGTATTCGTTGTGTCATTGAGCCAAAAATAATGATGAAGACATGCCATCCTATAATGTCAGCGTACTACATAATAAAACATGAAAGTCTTTATGTACAGTATGAAACCACTTATGAAATTAGATAAAACTGACACTACAGAATGCAATGTTACTGTATAACCAAGTTTAACAAGTAGAATGCTTGTGTAGCTTCCCAAACAATACCAGAGACAGGTTGGCGGAGGATATGTCTAGTACTAATGAATGAATGGGTGAGTAACACATGAATTTCGTTAACTTATGAAATCACTGTGACCAAGAAGAGGCTCCACTGAAAAGCTTTTGTGCCTACACCTTCCTCCACTGTAAAAACACTGTGCCTTCAAAATCCCAGTACGTACTAAACAGCACTGGTACTAGTGTGCAGAAAGCTTATTAAATTAGAAAATAAACTACCATAAGGATATGGATGCAAGAGGTCTTGGAGCTCAAACTATTCCTGAACATAATATCATGCGTGTGCTACAAAACAAAATAAACAATTATAGGCCAATTGCAAAGTTATGCAACTCTGTTGTGCCTTGTGTGATGCTATGAGATTCTAATCAATACCACAATTTTGAATCTAACAGTATTAGTATGCTTTTCAAAGATGACACTGAGTAGCTACATTATTAAAAACCACTATAATGTGGGTGGTAAGTACAGTGAATTGAAAAAGAATATAGTAAATGTTTGTCCAAGACATATTTTTGCCATGCTATGTCATAAGAAACCATGAAAGTCTTTATGTACAGTATGAAGCCACTCATAAAATTTAACAAAAAATTATGTGATTGGCTTCCTAAACAATACCAGAGACAGGTTGGCAGAGGTTATGTCTATAGTACTAAGTAATGAATAGGTGAGTGGAATTTGTAAACACATGAATTTCAATAGTCAATGGTCTGATGTACTTATTTGGATGTAAAAAAATATTGGACTTTTAAAAATTTTATTCTACCATTCCAGTAGTCCATTCCACTGTTTATACACTCCCATTAAAATGTTTAACAGTCATTCATTATCCTTAAACCATATTACAACTCTTATACCATTCATGCATGCTTATACCACAGACTTGTCAGTTAGGCATGTTCCTGAGCTTTTTAACCAAGCAAGCAGTATGCTACCTATATACCAACAGTAGCTAATAGCTTTGACCAGATGAGGTAACCAATCCATGTACAGCATCACTTCCTTCAACCTAACCTTGTTGTAGCATGCAAAGGAAGTTGGAATAAACTACCCATAACATGCAGCATACAGTGCACTAGAAGTTTCAAACAACCTTTCTAATGAGCACAAAACAGCAAGTTGGCATTGTGCTACTTCTAGAGAAGGCAAATGTTTAGCTAGATAAGTACATTATGGCTATAAAATATTGTGCATCCATAAGCGGGCAGCTCGATGGATCTGCGGGAGTCGCTCGTGTCCATCTACCAGCTCTTGGACTATCTCCTCGAACGATTGTTGCTCTCAACTTCACCGTCCTTCTCTGCAGTCAAGACGAAGTTTCCTTTCAGTCAGTTTCCTCAATGACAAAAAACCATCAGCAAACACCTATTGCATTTAATAGTCACTGTTAATTAATTCAATAGCATCTACCAGAAGTCACCATCTTTCACTAGTCCCTCCATTGACTCTAGGAGATATTCATTTTTTGTCAACACTACTTTCCTCTGGAACACTGTACCATTACTAATCGTTGAAGACAGTAATCGAAAGTCTTTCCAGCATCTCCTTATAATTACTTATGTGTCAATTAATTTCTGTATCACTGTTTTGAGCATTGTTTAGCTAACTGTGGGTCTATATACATATGTATGTATGTATGCTTGTTTTTGTAGGCAGACACATTGTACAAGCTTTACCTTTTGTGTATGCCTTCCTTTATGATAATAATAATAATAATAAGTATGAATATAATAACCAAGTAATAATAATAAGTGACGCCATTAATAATAAGTATGAATATAATTATTTTTGGTAATTAGTTACAATGGTATGGCCTCCAAATAAGTTTAATCTGCCATAACTTATGCATAGTAGCTATCTTCACAAGAAATGTACTTCACGACAGTTTCATAGTGTCTATCGTATTTTCTCATGTAAATTCTTTAGAGAAAGGCTCGAAGCTACTCTACATATTCGTTCGCGCAAGTATAGGCCACGCCCCTTTTACCTCGAACGTCAGTACGAAGCTATAGACACGGCGTTTTCAGCCCATTGTGAAAAGCACCCATAACATTTCAGGAGCTCGTTTCACACGGGTTCAAAGTTGGCACGAATAAACCTCAAAGCGAAAGCTTATACCTAGTTATATAACCTAGAACTGCTATACTGGCGCTGCATGCATAGCTATAGTCTTCATTCCTCTCATACTGTAGCATAGCTAAGCCACTTTGCTAACTTGGATGCGCAAATACAAACCAAAAGCTACAAACACACTCAAACGTTTTTGGAACACGACGGTAAACGCCCCTGGTAAACTACTTTTAAAAAGACCTGGCGCGTCCGTTCAACTCGCGCTCTAGCTATAACCGTAGAACTACTTACCATAAAACAAAAGGCGACGTCTGGCTAGCGTCACTTGGTTTGCTTAACAGCTGGTGCAAATCAATGCGAAAAACAGCTAGATCAATGCCCACCAGCCAGTATTGGTTGGCTAGCTACTTAGCGTTAGCTAAGCATGTACGACCAAAAAAGCAGTTAGCTAGCTAAATATAATACAGCAGTAATTAATAACAAACCTTTGCTCGCGAGCGCCATTGCACGCCTCGGCCTTAAGGATGCCATCTCCTTTCGAGTAACTTCGAGTAACTTCGAGTAGACTGTGAATTGTCAAGTAGCTAGGCTCTACAGGGGGGTGCCAAATATCGTTAATTGTCAGCTGTCTGCGACGAATGGTTGAAAAGACGGTACCAGCCAGTTGTTGATGTCTCGAACGACTGTTCCACGGGATTGAAAGTTTAACACCAGGTGAATCCCGTAAAGTATGCATGAAATCATCACCACAGAATGTTTATCAGTATATACCTCTTAATGGCAATGGATTTCTATCGCTTCCGTTGAAGGGCTAGCAGTATTCCATATCGTGTTTTGGTATACGTACCTGCGCATGGCGAACTCTCGAGGTAGCTTGGGAGTGCTTGCACGTTACGGTAGCGTGATCACGCGCGTACTCCAATGCACGATGTAATGGACTCCAGAGCAAGTGCGACGTTGGCTTAGAGCGGTACCGTATGGAGGACCGCAAGAGAGAAAAAGATAGACAGCACCTTAACCACCCCATGACAACAGAGTAATCATCGCCCCACTTGTTTGAAAGTTGATGAGCCATCTTTTTCTCTCTTGCGGTCCTCCATACAATGCATCCGCGGAGCCCGCTCATCCATCGGTCACTATGTTAAGACTCCCCCAATTGTGGAGCTGATTCGGGCAGAGTCTCAGTTTGCCGTGGACTAAGAAAGTCCCGGTTTGTCCAGCACAGGCCATTTATGTGCTGGGGGTGGTAGGCAAGGGCAGTCCATCAAGCCCGGGTAAAAAAAAAAGAAAAAAAAAAAAAAAAAGATGAGAACAAATTGACGGTTGCAGCTATTGACGGTTGCAGCTACTACGTAGCTACTGACGGTTGCAGCAGCGCGTAACGCCCGCGTGGTGCGTGAACGTGAGCGTAGGCTTTGATCATAACCGCAAGTGGCTGAGTTTGCATCACGTTAACCACTACGCATGCACTAGCTGCACACACGATTCGAACAGAGATGCAAACGTAAAACGTAAACTGCGCATACTCCATCACCATTTAGGCATGTAAAACCGCAATGCCAATATATTTGTGATATATAGTATATACGTAATAACACAATTAGGAGTATGTTGATAACATAGGGTAAATTTTTTATCGTCCTTGATCGGTTGGTTTCACCTAAAAAAGAGCCTTTGCTGTCTTGGTCATCAACGGTGATTATATAAAGCCTAGTAAATTCTCGTGTTCATGTGCAGTTGTAGCCCGGCTTCGAAGGTGTTTGATCACAAGTTCTGTGGCCTATATTTAGAATATGCAAATCACAAGAAATGCAACAATTATACAATATTTATATATACTCCTGAAGGTCTACTTGCACTGGTAACCACGTAACTATTCAAAAGTGACCGGATATGAGAAGTATACGTGTTAGTACGCGGATTGTGGTAACTATAGCTAGGTATATATTACGTTGTTTTGCAGGTCTTTTATTTATTTATTTACATTTATTTGGTCTTTTGCAGTTGTCCTCGGAGTTGAGCTATATACAATGTCGTCTGACATCAAAGACAACAAATCACTAAAATCCAACGAATTTGATGCTATTGGTAATGATCATGATGGAATAGCAAAATCTCAACGCTTGAGTCAAGAGCAGGATGATGTGAAGAGGTGGGAAATATTAACTCAAAGGTCAAAATGGCGATGCAAGAGTTCAGTGATAGTTTATATAGTCACGTAATAGTTCTTTGTCGGTTAAGCTATTCCGATCCTCCCATGCATCCTCAGACGTGCACCATCATTCTCTCGCTGTATGATTGCTATACCAGGCGTTCATTTTCCGGAGCTACTCTCTGTGGTATTACAATCCTTTTCAATAGCTGACTACAATGCAACTTAATAGAATATTGTTTAGCGTTTGTTCATAGCTATAATAATATTATGAGATTTTCAACCTACCGAATTTTCACGTGTAGCTACGTAGTTATTTTTGCTAATCAAATTAGCTACACCCCTTCAACAAACGTTTGACGAGTTATAGTCTAACACTGAGGATTTTCTGTCCGTTCGAACATTGCTGATGGCGTATTGCGTGCTCGATTTCGTGACTGCATTATTAGCTATCCATGCATGGAGCACGCAGTACGCAATGTTCAAACGGACAGAAAATCCCCAGTAGCTATACTGAAGTGGTAGCCAAAGCTTCGTACTTTGTAATGCATTTTACCGATTTAGATTTTAAGGCACCACTTAGTGATAGTCAAAAGTTGTCGAGTTTTCCGCGAGTTTCTGTGACCTGTGAGGCAAAGCATGCAATGGCGGATCCAGGATGGGGCATTTGGAGCAAATTCTCCCCCCCATCCTTCACCTTGTGGAGGAGACAGCCATACTTCTGATCAAAATAGTTACTAAACTTTATGTCAGGCCAAGAAACTCATGAAAATATGCACATTTTAGCTACTAGCATTTATTCCTGAAACAAAGTCAAATTAGCTGTGAAATTGTCACCCAGTACCTTCGTACGTACTAAGCGTCTCTAAAAATAATTAGCGTGTTGCAGTTTTAAGACATCAATTTTACAGTCTTTTAAACAGCTTTTAAGACTTTGCAACCATCTGAAAAGGCCAAAATGGCAAATATCACTTACACTGCTAGAGGTGATTATTTGCTGCTTCATAATGCAGCACTGAACTAGAGAATCTGCATGGCTTTCCCAGCCACTTACAACTTAGCTTGTTTGTGCCCCTCCCCTTGCCAACTCCTGGATCCGCCCCTGCAAAGTAGATATGCTGAGTTATCTATTTTTGGTGACAAGATTTCAGTTTCTGGTGGTCCAGCAAAACACGAAAAGGTACACTACCATCTAGTCTCGCGTGGCCGGCCAGCAATTATTATATAATTATGACATCATCTAATAAAATATCCTGACCAAAAAATAGTCATTGCAGCCGCAACAAATAGACCATGACAGCAGCATAGGTATATCTCAACAGGCAGTTGTGAAGCCTTGCAAGGTTTGTTTTATCTGCCAACACTGCATGTTTTCTCGGAAGTTCTGCATGGCCTACAGCAATTCCAGTACATACTGTACAATTATAATTAGTTTTAAAATTACGAACGACAAAGTGGATATAGTACCGGCACCGGACCTGTAACGAAAATTTTGGTCCGGGGCAAAAATCGGTCCGGCCGGACCATTTTCAGTCGACCAAATTTAGTCCGCCCGGACCATCTTTAGCATCCGAAATTGGTCCGACCTGACCAAAATTGGTCCGGCCCAAACCTAGTTGGCCACATGCACTCCTGACCACTCGGACCAATATTGGTCGACCAAAATGGGTCCGGGTGGACCACTAACGCATGCAGCCAATGATGCATGCATAGCTATAAGTTGTTTGTGACGGAACACTGTAGCCGACTTAGCTATAGCTATTCTTATTTATCAATCTCGAATAATGAGCATTGCAGGCATTATCACTGCATGGATTTGTGCTTAAAAGGTTATCCAACAAGGGCACGGATCATTGCATGCACGCGGGATCAGCTAGCCGCATTGGAGGTGCTTAAGATCGAGATACTCTAATAGAGCAGTCACCTATAACATTCATCACCAGGCATTGATCCAGAAATAAATGAAGGTAGGTGGCTACCCAGCCTAGCCCAGATTTTAAGTTGAGAGTCCTAAATGTCTTAATATTTATATATACATCAGGAAAAGCTGACGCTGTTATTGTTTGGCTTGTACAGTGAAGTGCATGCACAGTAGCATGTGTACTGTGCTCTTATGCACATATAATGTCTGATCATGAGTTAACACTAATGGTTAGAACAATACATCTGTAACACCTGCATGCATGTGTACATACTGCACATTCCTCTCTTGTATGTGATTTGTAGGAGATGATAGCTTAGGTTTGCTCCATTAAATAACTAAATGTGAACTATCATCTTCTACTGATCACATGTTCCTATATATACTGGTATAAACATTTCCTTAAAAGTTATATAATATTCCCTGTATGCTTTTCACTACTTAACCAACTTTTAAAATTTTACTAATTTTCACCTGTGCACATATACCAGTAGGAGATGCAAGCACTGATCCAGAAATAAACCAAGGTGGGTGGTTGGCCCAGATTTTAAGATGAGAGTCTTGAATGTCTTGGTAGTTACATCAGGGAAGAAGGGCTGAAATATTATCATCTAGCTTGTAGCACATAGCTATAGTAGCATGCCCTTGTGAACATAATAAGGCCGGACAAACTTGATTAATTGTTTCTCATCCCCACCCACATCCCTTTTTACCCCACCGCCTCTAATTTCATTATTGCTGTTATCAATCACGTGCACACGCATTTTGATGTTAGGAAGGCTGGTTATCATTTTACAGCACAGCAAATGTCACTTGCACCTCAGAAACGGTGGTAGCTAATAAGTAAGTAATAGTTCTTAAAAGGTTTTATAGTTAACCTTTATAACAGACTTTCCTGATTTGGAGTATTTTCTTTACTAATGAATAATGAAAAATGACCTCCCGCCTGCATGGAAATCTGAATTTTTGTGGATGAGAAACTAGTAATCAAGTTTCCTGGCCTAATGTATTTTGTAATCCCAGTATACAGGCTGATCGTGAGTTAACACCAGTGGTTAAAACAAACTGTAATACAACTGCTATGTAACACCTGTGCACATGCATACTGCACATTCCTCTCTGTCATATGTGATATGTAGGAGATGATAGTTTAGGTTTACTCCATTGAATAACTAAATGTGAACTATCATCTCCTACTAATGACATGCCCCACAGGAAGAAACATCACCTTATAAAGGTTATAGCTATAATATTCTCAGTATGTTTTTTACTAAGCCAACTTAAAATTTTGAGGCATGCAGTCGCATTATTCCACAGCCTTAGGGTGAGTTGTTGCAGACATAAAAGTAAAATCGACTCAATCCTAAAGCAGACCCCATATCTTCCTTCAAGAAGTTCTCTGCCTGGTAATAGTTAATATACCGCCCATGATCATAGATAAATTCATGTATACTGCTACCATCTACTGTAAGGTTATAGCCAGCTAGCATTGGAATCTGATGCAATGTAGGGATTTAGTTCATATTGATATAACAAAAGAGTGTTCATGATCAGTAATATTCATTATTAAATAATGCATGTCTGAGTGGCTGCAAGGCCACGCATGGTGGGTGGCTAGCCACCTCATCCACCCCTCTGGATCAGTCCCTGAAATAATATGTGTATCTGTTTATGACAATGCGTGCATGGGTATTCCCAGATTAATAAAAAACTGACCAAGGGTCAGAATTAACAAATTAAATTCTGAGCTATATAATTATGCAGAAGTTGAAGATAAGACATGTTTTAATGGTAGATTTTATATATTGTCTACCATCCTCAAGTATAAGTAATCCAGCATAGGCTGGTGATTTCCATCATGTTGCTATAGTTGTTTGTCATACTCAACACAAACAGGCTGGATGAAAGATTCAACCAAACACTGCAGAGCTGATGATGCTTGTGAAGTTTATTGAACATTTTTAAAAAAAATTTAATACAAGAAAAGGTTTTTACATTCAAACATGGTTGAACATATAAAAACGTACTTGGGAAGAATATTTTGTTACCTGTGTTTTGTATGCAACATTGACCACCATGCATGAATCCAGCATTGACCACGCATTTGAGTTGATGTATGCCGGAAGAAAACCTCTACTTCCCAGCTAGCTATTGACATGGAGAAGAAGAATACAGGACTTTTATCATACCACACTGCTTTAAATTAAATTTGCGACTGTGTTCATCGCTGCATATATATAGATCATGGAATTTAGTTTCTAGCTACTACATGCATTTTCCGTAAATCACAGAACTCGGGAAATTAAACTACGCTACTCATTTATATAGTTTCCAGGCTAAGTCGGCTGCAGTGATCCATCACAATATACTTAGCACGGACCGACCTGTCCATACAATGCCGGGTACACCCGCGGACCAACCAAAATTGGTCCAAGTGGTGAGGGGGTGCATGTGGCCAACAAAGTTTGGGCCGGACCAATTTTAGTCAGGCCGGACCAATTGTGGATGCCAAAAATGGTCCGGCCGGACTAAACTTGGTCAACCAAATTTGGTCCGGCCGGACCAGTTTTGGTATCCAAAATCAGTCCGGCCGGACCGATTTTACCCGGACCGATATTTCCGTGACAGACCGCCGCACCGGTTACGAACGTGAATGGCTATTTTACCGGCACAAGTGCATCATTTGCTGGACTATCAAACAAACCAGTTGTCTCTAGGCGAGCTAGGGTTGGTACGCGTCCAATATGCCTCGAGCATTCGACTTTAGGGCACGCGTCTAATAGGTTTCCCAGAGCGTTCAACTTTAGGGGATACGTCTAGTAGGTTGCCCCGAGCATTCAACTTAGGGGACGCGAAAATTAGTTCCTTAGCGTTAGGGTAGGCTAGGGTTCAGCTTTGGTTTCTTCTTCACTGTTGTTATATATAGAAGTCACTTCAGTCGGATGTTTATAAGGTAGAAACTAAAAGAAGTGAGTAGCTGTAGCACCGGTGGTATAATGGTTACGAGCATTGCTTATGAGTACGGATGCCCGGGTTTGAGTCCCTGCTGAGACAATTTTTTTTTCGCTTTCTTGGGTTTTTTGTCTAAGTTTTTTTTTAATGCACGTGACTGCCGGCACTGTATAACTTGCCTTAAAATTACGAACACTGAGTTAATGTTACTAGATAATGTGATGGAATTCCTGTTAAAAGACATTCCAGTCCTGAGTGATCGTGAGGCAGCTGTGGAATCAGAATACACAAAATGCCGCTGGAAAACATATTAAGTTTCACATAGCTTTAAAACATGGACAGGAGTCGTACAAGTAATACCAGATGTTTATTTTCTTCTTAGTCTACAAACAATGGCTAAGAAATGACTTTCAAATTTAATTAGTTCACCTGTATTTATGCCACGGCATTATAGTTTAAGTTACTGTAGCTAATTATATGTCATAATAATTGAATGGCTTGATCTGCTACTGATGTTATTGTTGCTATAAAAGTGAGTTTTCTTTTGCACACTGGAAATTTGAAAATATGCATAGTAATTTTACAGTTATAGCAGTATAGTTACAATGGAATATTTTACAGGACAATAGTACTATTGCAGGACAGACTTAAGTGACAGGGTTTTATACTTATTTGATTATGAACAAGTGACGTGTATTATAAGTGTGCATGGTTAAGCAAACTACATTCCTACACACCTTACTGTATTATACTGTATAACATATTATCTCATTATACTTTTGTACAGCATACACTGAGTGTTTTTTTAAATTGGTCAGTTTGTTGCTAGAGCTAATATTTAACAAACAGCCAATTGAAAGGTTCAAAGCAACTATGCCACTGTAGTTACAGTTTGACTGAAGGCTTCACTTGTCAATGAAGCAAGCCATTATAGTCATTGTACAATAACTTCTAATCCCCACAGTATAGGCTGAGTCAATTTTTGCATTTTTGTTGTTCTCCGCATGCTGTATTTATGTATTCAATTTAATCACAACAGAACTATTAAGGGTTTACAAGAAGATGACCTCAATGATGAATTCTTCAGTAAGGTGATTGGTACTAGGGGAACACTAGTGGATTGGAAACCAATGGAGGTAAGGATTATGAAAGTGTTATGGTACCTGTATGCAGACAAATGAACAGTTTAATTTTAACTGTTTGCTATAACTAACCTGAAAAGTAATAAAGCATGTAGCATTACATGTAGCATTTTTTGCCACATATAATTATACACCAAAAATAATTGTTGGCAGTAGCAATGTGCAACTATGAAATTTGCCACAAACTAACTATTGAAATAATGCCTCCGATATAATTTTATATATTATACCGTGTTTACTTGGTTAAACGCCACACCTTCAATAGTAGCCACGCTTGAGTAGTGCCATAATCAATTTTGAAAAAAGGGCTTCAACATCATTTTCAAGTCAAATTCAAATAGTTGCTGTATCGATTTTATGAACAAAAATAATAAATGCCATGGTGATTTAACCAAGTAGATAAAGGTATACTACTTTGACACCTGGAATCCACAGGGTTATATTATTGCCCTGACCACAGGGTGATATCATGATATTGTTCTAACCACAAAATAATGTCTTTGGTGCTAAAGCAGTGCAAAGCATTGGTACCCTTTGATTCTAATTATTGCACTGTTTAAAGTTTGACATTGTGGGTTTGAGTTTATGATAGATTTTAAAACAATGATTAGAACGGATGGCCTAAGTGTTGTCTCACTGAAAACAAGGGATTGAGATCAAATATACTATGTTGTTAGATATTAAGTATTGTGTTATTAGGCAATTAAGCATTGTGTTTTCATGATCGGAGAATCATAGTAAGTTATACATGACACATTTCAACCATGTGACAAGATGGCTCGGACATTTTCCAAGTCAGTAACTTATATTCTTATGTCACGTACTAACCAAATAGTTTGGGTCTGTAATGAGGCTAGATGGCTGAGAAATGATGACCATTAAAACCAGTAAAACCACAATTGCATGTTTCGAAAAGCACTGTATAGCTACAATATAGCTATAAATATTTTGTGAGTGCCATAGCCCAGGTGCATATCCAGGCCAGATGGTTTCCAGATTTGGTAGAGTTATAGGTGTGGGGGTCTGGGGCACAGCTCCCAACTGCTGACTAAGTATCATACATCAAAATGCTTCTAGATTCATGTTTTCATGGATGATAAACTTACCTTTTCAATATATATATATATATATTCTTTGTTCCTTAACTTCCTAAATATTTATCAACTACATGTACTGGTCAGGTAAAGTAATAATCCAAACGGCTACATAATCAATTTCTCTAATAAAATAAAACATAAACTTTGTAGATTCAAAAGTTTTATTCTAGAGTAGTTTGACTGACCTGACTGCTCTATTAGATAGAAAATGGTTTTTCAATACATTAACTTGTTCTTGCTGTGAGGAATTGATGTATAAGGTTCCTATTACACTGTAGCTATAACCTGTTCCCTGTATATACAGTTGTGCTGTTAAACTAAGATAATCCGGTGTTTCTGCTTTAAGCCTACTAGTTAAAAATTTAGAGAGGGTTTCCAGAACCAGAGGGTTTCCAGAACCTCAGGAAACCCCCTAAATACACCCCTGTAGCCTACACTTTTAACCCATGATCAATATTTAGATACCTGCATATAAAGCTAATGGGGTGAATGCTGCAGGTTTGTTTTTTCACCTATTAGAGTGATCACAGCACACCTGAGTGGTATGGCTACAGGTGTACATTGCTTACACCATCGCTACTCAGAATTCATTTTGATATAATTACATGCACAAATCCCTCATGGCCATTGTATAACTATTACATATATTATATTACGTTTCTTTCTCTATTCAGTTTTACCACACATGGCCTGGGGGAAGCTCTTAGGGATACATGTGACCATAGCTTCAATTATAATTCCTCACTCCATAGCTCCAGCTAGGATTATAATGTCACTAGATTCAGCTCTAAGACACCACTTGCCTCAACTACTACGCTAAGCTACTGGATTTACTGAGTTCAAATGGAAGTTCTACCATCTGCCATGAAAATTTGCCAGCAGTAATAGCTAGCTAGTTTGCCATTTAATACCAAGTAGAATAAAATATGGAGTAGAGAATGTGGTAGGTAGGAGTGCCATTAGGGTCAGTTCTTTTTTCTTAAATTCTTAAGTAAAGGAAAATGCAAAACCAGCTTCTGCACTAATGCAGTTCATTTATATACAAAATTTGAAAGTTGTATTGAAAAGCTGGATAGTTATTTCCATTTTTAGCTGTGAGGCTCATAATTTTGTGCAGTTCATGGCATGATGAGATGCCAACAAGCAAAATTTTGAAACTAGGATTCATAGTAAATGATCTTCCTTATAAATAAAATCATTATTTTACACAAGACAGGAACTTATGTCAACCACAATAATAATTGTGGCTATGCCAAACATTTACAAGGAAGAACTTAAAACACTAATTCACTTTACTGGAACTCATACACACTAGCCCTGTAATCCACATGCTGATTTTACCACTGCATGTAATCACAAAGTGACAAAACCAGAATATCAGCATGCAAGTATAGTTTATCATTTGGGGTCATTCCTATCAGTAATACTAGCATAGCCTCTAGCAGCTGTACAAATGTCATTTGGATATCAAGACAATAGTGGACTGGTAACTTACGAAATTATGAAGTTCCAGGCTCATTTCCCATGCAGTGAAAACTGCTACTTTTTTGCTTGAACAGCCAAGAGAACTTTAGTTTGCTTCCATTAATATTCCATAGCTGCAATTAGCATTCAGATCGATTCCTAGCTTTGCACCAGCTAGGATTATGATGTCACTGAATTTACATTATTTGCCTCGTAAATATCTACCACCATGCTGAACTTCTGGCTTTACAGAGTTCAAACTGTAGTTCAACCAATGTTGCATGAAGATCTGCTGATAGTGATAACTAGCTAATTTGCCATTTAATAATACCAAGCGGAGTAAAGAATATGGTGGATGGGGGTGCCACTAGGGCTGCCTTTAAAATTTTATAAACGAAGAAAATTCAAAAAAAAATTGGCTTCTATATACTAATGCACCAATACTTGCCTACCCAAAATTTAGAAGTCGGCTTGAAAATCCCACTAGTTATTTTCATTGTTAACTGTGAAGCTTGTAATGACTGCACAAATTGATATCATTATCTGGAATTTTGTGTAGTTGGTGGCATGATGACATTGCATCATTCTTGATTTTGTAATTGAAATTCATGGTAAATGATCTTCCTTTTATGTAACAACATTTACACAAGACAGGAACTTATGGTCAACCACAATAATAATTGTGGCTATGCCTAACATTTACAAGGAAGAACTTAAAACACTAATTCACTTTACTGGAACTCATACACTATATAGCACATATAATTCACATGCTGCTGCATGTAATCACAAAGCAACAATCTGCATGCAAATACATATATACAGTACATCTTATCATTTGGGTCCCCCCTGTCAGTAAGACTCAGTATCACAGCAATGCAAAGCCTCTAGCACAGCTGTGCGAAACAGTGGAAACACCACACAGTGCATCAGTACTGGAGTCGGTAACTAGCAAATCTTCCACTATGGAAATTGGCTGTCTTGGGTACTATCTTAGTGAGAACATCCATTTTATGAAGCAGGTTATGAACCATTTCACATTCTAAAAAAAGTATTTGATAAAGCAACAACTACTGTCATCTTAGAGCTGGAATACTTTTTGCTGACAATAATTTAGCTTGCATAGACTAAATAACTATTGCAATTGTATTTTTGCTATGCCTACATTGTCGCATGTGACTGATGACTTGTTATTTTCATCCTACCATCAATGTAGATGGTTTCAAGAAAGTACACAGATATATTATGGCAGGCTCTGCTGTGAGTGTAATTTGCATATTGGGACAGTAGTAGAGTAGTAGACCATCAGTGGCTTAAGAAATCACGAGGTTCAGACTCTGATAACTGCTACTGTATTTTGCTTGAGCAGCCGAAGGAGCTTTTAAATTAGTTTACTCCCATTAATGCTCTATAGCCATGCACCTAGCATTCAGAACAAACTATAACTTTGTGCCTACTAGGATTATGATGCTGCTGGGTTTGTTCTAAGACACTACAATACCTGATTTGCATAACAAATATATCTACCACTGTGCTAAGCTACTGGCTTTACTGAGTCGGTAGTTCAACCAATGTTGCAGAAGATTTGCTGGCAGTGATAGCTAGCTAATGTAATAATACCAAGTGGAGAAATATGGAGTATAGAATGTGGTGGGTGGGAATGCCCGGTTCTTTGTTCTTGTAAAATTCATAAGCATTGGAAAATGCAAAAAAAAAATCAGCTTCCATACTAATACAGCTTATCAATGCTTGCCCATCCAAAATTTAGAAGTCTTCTTGATAAACCCACAGTCTTGTTATTTCCATTGTTGGCTGTCAGGCTCACAATAATAGCACAAAGCAATTCAGACACTGTATTATTCTGTTAAAAAATACTCTTGTAATTGAAATTCATGGTAAAATGATCTTCCTTATAAGTAACATCATTTACACAAGACAGGAACTTATGGTCAACCACAATAATAGTTGTGGCTATGCCACACATTTACAAGGAAGAACTTAAAACACTAATTCACTTTACTGGAACTCGTACATATACTAGCCCTTTAAATTCACATGCTGATTGTACCACTGCATGTTATCACAAAACAACAAAACCACAATATCAGTATACAAGTATAGTTTGTAATTTGGGTCTCCCCTGTCAGTAAGACTCAGAATCTAAGCAATGTAAATATGTAGCTATATAAAGCCCCTGTGCAAAACAGTGGAAACCAGCATGGGGGTAACTCAAAGGTGAATCCAGGGGCCTTTGGGGTCTCACAACCCCCCTCAGGTTAAACCTCAAACAGGAATTCTAAGGGAAACTGCAAGGAGGAAAGCAACAGGATACAAAATATCAATAAAGCAGTCACAAACTATTCTAATAAAGCGATCAGACTACATCACATGATGATAGCTAATATGATATGAATTACAGTAGCATTCATAAAGAACTGTTTCACACTCTAAAAAGAGTACTTGATAAAGCTATAAGATCTTAGAGATTACTTTTGCTTGTAGCTTACTATACCTACATTGTTGCATGTGGCCAGTGACATGTTCTGCTGTGAGTGTCATTTGTATATTGAGACAGTAGTAGTAGACCACCATTAGTAATTTAGTGACTTAAAAAATCACGAAGTTCCAGGTTTAAAGCCCAAGTGATAACTGCTACATACTGTTTTTTCTTGAGGAGGGAACTCCCATTAATGCAGTTGTAAAACAAATACTACAAATACAATTTCCAGGCATGTGCTCACAGCCGGCTTCCAGCCATCTGTGGGCACACTCCTGTTTCAAAAATCAATAATTAGGTTTGCTAATTGTTGTTACACATTGGACTAACTCTCACTTGAATACAGCTGCAGTGGAAGTAAATACTTATTGCCTTCTTGGGATGGAAATCAGTTAAAATATCTGTAAACCACATCACTTGCTCTCTCAACAACCGTAATTCTTGGCGTAAAACATCTTTAAGATCCATAACATATAACTGGCCCCAAGCTACTGACAGATTTTGGAGATTGAAATCCTTCAAAATATTTAACAAACTTGTGTTAATATTTAACAAACTTGTGTTAATATTTAACAGACTTGTGTTAATATAAACTATACTTAGTTCCCTAACTACATGTCAGGTGTTGTAGTGATTTAAATATCCAAATTCTCCGATTGTTAAAAAAAAAATTAGCTACTAAATGTTTCAAACTATGCTCATACATTTATTACTATTCTTTTATGTATGAATATTCTATTCGAGTAGTTATAACTGCTCTATTAGATACATCTGGTACAGAGTATGATCTTAGCTGATTTTTGTGTTCCCTTATTCTTCCTTTGAGTCTGTTTTAATAATAATGGAGAATTTGGATATGTAAATCACTACAATACCTGACCATAATTGACCCTTAATTAGGACTAGTTTAGTTTATTATCCATAGAACATAAATCAGAATCTATTAAATTTTGAAGCGTTTAGATCTCCACAATCTGTTAGCGGCTTGGGACTGTACCCCCGCACCTACAGTATAACTCACTATATAATAGCAAATGTGGAAACCACCTGGAGAAAATCCGGGATCCACCCCTAAACTACTGCCATTTGTAATTGATGTGTTCATAACATAAAAACATATGATTTAGATTGAATGTGGTGAAAACAACTTCACTAAGGGGAAAAAGCAAACAATGCATTCCACAAAGAAGATTGGTCTTTTTGGGTACATGATTCGTTACACTTCACACTCAGGTAAATAATTTATGTTGTACAATGGATCCTCTCTTATCCAAACCTTGAACACCAAAAGTGAATGTTCTATTAGAGT